>NC_034603.1:87644570-87648618 GCF_900095145.1 Mus pahari | reverse complement strand
TCACTCTGTAGACCAGGCTGGCCTCGAACTCAGAAATCCACCTGCCTCTGCCTCCCGAGTGCTGGGATTAAAGGCGTGCGCCACCACGCCCGGCTGAAACAGGTTCTCTTGTCAAATCACGTCTTTGAAAAGAATTACAACCCCATAGCAACACAAGCAAAAGAAATCTTCAGCTTCTGTACAGTCCTCTCGTGCTCCTTGCCATCAGGGACACCAGAGAGGGCTGGGGCCGCCCCAGTCAAGCTCCGAGGCCACAGGCTTCAAGGAGAAAGCATCCAGAACAACTTACCAAGAACGAATGGCGGAGGCTGGTGGGGTGACTTGCAATAGCACCACCCAAGTCACTTCTGTAACAGGCTCTCATGCCTTCATGGGACCCAGACCTAAGCACAACTAGTTCCATGATGGAGGTACCATTTAGGCCATAAAACTCAGCCCTTGGGCTGGAGAGATGGCTCAGTGGTTAAGAGCACCGGCTGCTCTTCAGAAGGTCCTGAGTTCAAATCCCAGCCACCACATGGTGGCTTACAACCATCTGTAATGAGATCTGATGCCCTCTTCTGGTGCATCTGAAGACAGCTACAGTGTACTTATATATAAAATAATAAATAAATCTTTAAAAAACAAACAAACAAAAAAAAACTCAGCACTTAGCACCACCTGTAAACAAAACCAAAGACATAATCCATCAAAGTTCATAGCTCTGGGAAAGTCTCTACATGGTCTAACTTTGCTTTTTTGGCTTCTGTAGTTCCACTTCTGGCTAACTGTTCTTCCTAACTGAATCAACTCAGGATATGGTTTGTGTGCTTAGAAGCTCACCCTGATAAAGACTCCGTGTGACACTGAGATCTGGAACATACAGTGTTTTGGCAAAAAAGACTTCTTATTGACTTAAACTCATGTTGGAGTAGTTTTCTCTGGTGGGTACCCCACAACAATTTTTAGGAGGCCATGCAGACCTTTTCTAACCTGCAAAACCTCTTAAGGCCTGAAGGTGGCTCTCCTGAAGCAGAATTAGACTAGTCTCCGCCAGGCAGGGACAGCTGCTGGCATGCTAGGGTCTACCTGTGGAGAACACAGACATGCTAGGACTATGACTGTGGGAAAGAAAAAACGGCTAATGGCCCACGAAATAGCCTAGGAGGGTGTGATGTGGGATAATCAGGAAGAGAAAGGAGAGACAAGCCTGGAACCTCTGTGCTCTAGGGGTCACTTCCATGCTGTAGGGGTCACCTCTGAGCTGTAGGGATCAACTCTGAGCTGTAGGGATCAACTCTGAGCTGTAGGGGTCACCTCTGTGCTCTAGGGGTCACCTCTGTGCTGTAGGGGTCACCTCTGTGCTGTAGGGGTCACCTCTGTGCTGTAGGGGTCACCTCTGAACTAAAGTGGGCACCTCTGTGCTGTAGGGGTTACCTCTGAGCTATAGAGGGTTGCCTCTGTGTTCTAGGGGTCACCTCTGAGCTAAAGGGGGCACCTCTGTGCTGTAGGGGTCACCTCTGAGCTGTAGGGGTCACCTCTGTGCTGTAGGGGTCACCTCTGAGCTATAGGGGTCACCTCTGTGCTGTAGGGGTCACCTCTGTGCTGTAGGGGTCACCTCTGTGCTGTAGGGGTCACCTCCTCTAGCAATGGAGAGGAGGTCCACTATGGGGTCAGTGCTGCACCCACACCTTCCTGATCTTTCCTTTCATCCACAGTTAGGAGAAGCTCGGGAGGGGAGTGAGGCCGGAAGGCTTCAGGAAGAGCAAGGGAAACCCACGGGCTCACCTCTAGCTGCTCTCTGTCTCTTGGGATCAATTTCTCTTGCCACGGGGTGACTACAAGGACCTGGATGTGGCCGGAGAGGAAGATGATAGGCTTAGCTCCATAGAAAGTTCTGGAATGCTCTGCTGACCTCAGTAAGAAGTGTTACCAGGCAGCAGCAAAAGGCAAAGAGCTGCACTGGGCGAGGCGGTGAACGCCTTTAATTCCAGAGGTGGGTGAATCTCTGTGAGGTCTACAGAATGAGTTCCAGGACAGCCAAGGCTACATAAACATTGTCTCAAAAAATAAACCAAAAGGCACAACAAGGGCTGAGAGATGGCTCAGAGGGTAAACATGCCCTGCCGTCAGCCTGCAGACCTGACCACAGTTCCTGGCAGCCACATGGTAGAAAGGAGAGAACCCAGGCATGAAATCTGTCCTCTGACCTCAGTCACCCCTCCTTCTCATGCACAATAATTAATTAGTTAATTAATGAATGTTAAAAATAAATAAGAAGGGGCTGGAGAGAGAGCTCAATAGTTAAGATCAAGGGCTGTTCTTGGGTAGGACCTAAATTCAATTCCCAATGCCCCCAACATTAGGCAGCTTACAACTACCTGTAACTGCAGCTCCAGGTGATCAGCTGCCTCTGAGGGGACTTGCACTCATGTGCGTGCGCGCACACACACACACACACACACACACACACACACACAAAGACACCTTAAAAATAAAATAAAATAATAATAACCTTGTTGGGTCTTTTGTTTTGTTTTTTCCAGACAGGGTTTCTCTGTGTATCCCTGACTGTCCTGGAACTCNCTCTGTAGACCAGGCTGGCCTCGAACTAAGAAATCCGCCTACCTCTGCCTCCCAAGTGCTGGAATTAAAGGCCCACGACACCACTGCCCGGACTAATAATTATAACCTTAAAACCTCAACTGTGACTGGGCAGTGGTGACACAAGCCTGTGTGGCACACAGAGAAACCCTGTCTGGAAAAACCAACCAACCAACCAAACAAACAAACAAAAACCTTCAACTGTGGAGATTGCTCAGCAGTTGTTGCTAAAAGTTCTTGTTGGGGGAGCAACATACATGAGCAATGGTTACTCAACATACATGAGCAATGGCCGCTCAATAACAATCAGGGTGACTCTGCCAAAGTTCAGTCTGAGGAACTGATGAGTTTATCTGGCTTTTTGCAGCACATAGGTGAAGGGTTGCTTGTGGGGGTGTGGGTGCTCTTCCCTCTCAACAGCCACCCAGCAGGAATGAAGGCTTCCTCATAGCTGCACTGATGAAGCCCTGCTCTGCTCCCTGAAGCCTCGGGTAACTCACATGCCGTGGTGGCTTACAACAGATGTTGAGAGCTGGTTACTCAGATGAGGGTCTCGTGACCCTCCCTGACCCTCTTTGGGTGTAAACGCTCAATAAGTCCAGAGGGGATCTTTTTGTAAAGTGGGGGCACAGCTGAATTCCCCAAGAATTCAGCTGTTTGACTTGGAGGACAGTCACTCACAGCAGCTAAGTAGAACATACGACTCCTACAATGGACTTGGGCTTCAGGAAAAGCAATACCCTCGTCTTGCTTCTGCAGGAACTACATATGTGTGTGAGCACACACAAACACACACACATACACATAAATAAAAACAATTAACAATTTTTATTGACTTTTTGAGACAGCGTTTCTCTGTGTAGTCCTGTCCTCAAATTCATCTGTAGACTGACCAGGCTGGCCTTGAATACAAAGATCTGCCTGTTCCTGCCCCCTGAGTGCTGGGATTAAAGACATTTGCCACCATACCTGGTGGAAAGTACATTTATAAATTAAAAACACTTTATTTTATATTTTGGGGTGGTTTGCTGATATGTTTGTGTATGTAGCACATCCAGTACCCGAGGAAGCCAGAGAGGGTGTCGGACCTCCTAAACAGGGGTTACAAATCATTTTGAGCTGTCATGTGGATGCTGGGAACTGAATTTGAGTCTTCTGCAAAAGCAGCAAATGTTCTTCACCACTGAGCCATTTCTCCAGCCCCAATCAACAAATCTTTTTTGTTGTTGTTGCTTTTTGAGACAGGGTTTCTCTGTGTAGTTCTGGCTGTCCTGGAACTCACTTTGTAGACCAGGCTGGCCTCGAACTCAGAAATTCGCCTGCCTCTGCCTCCCACGTACAAACAAATCTTAAAAATGAATTAGTAGCCGGGCATGGTGGCGCACGCCTTTAATCCCAGCACTTGGGAGGCAGAGGCAGGCAGATTTCTGAGTTCGAGGTCAGCCTGGTCTACAAAGTGAGTTCC
>NC_034603.1:87641192-87644535 GCF_900095145.1 Mus pahari | reverse complement strand
GAGGTCAGCCTGGTCTACAAAGTGAGTTCCAGGACAGCCAGGGCTACACAGAGAAAGCCTGTCTCGAAAAACCAAAAAAAAAAAAAAAAAAAAAAGAATTAGTAAATAGACCCAGCTGGGTAGTGGTGGGCCTTTAAGCCCAGAACTCAGAAAACAGAGATATGTGAATCTCCAAGTTTGAGGCCAGTCACCCCTCCCCCAAACAAACAAATGAAACCAACCAAACAACAACAACATCAACAAAACCCCATCCCACACTGAAACCTTTTTGATAACACTGCTCAGAGTGTTGGTACATGCCTGTAATTCCAGCTCATGGGAGGCTGAGGCAGGAGGATTTGGAGTTCAAGGCTCCTGCGGGCTACATAGTACCATTGTGCTGGTCAGTGTGATAAGGGCTAGAGTTTATTATTATTATTATTATTATTATTATTATTATTATTATTATTATTATTATTGTTTTTCGAGACAGGGTTTCTCTGTATAGCCCTGGCTGTCCTGGAACTCACTTTGTAGACCAGGCTGGCCTCAAACTCAGATATCCGCCTGCCTCTGCCTCCCGAATGCTGGGATTAAAGGCGTGTACCACCACACCCGGCTGGCTAGAGTAATTTGAGACGAGGAAACCCCAATTGAGAAAATGCCTCTATAAGATTGGGTTGTAGAGCATTTCTTAATTAGTTGATTGATGTGGGAAGGTCAGACAATCGTGGGTGGAGTCATCCCTAGGTTGGCTTGGGTATAGTCCTGGGTTCTATAAGAAAGCAGGCTGAGCAAGTCATATGAAGCAAGTCAGTACAGCATCTCTCCATGGTCTCTGCATCAGCTCCTGCCTCTAGGCTCCTGCCCTGCTTGAGTTGGAGTCCTGATTTGGATAATGAACAGTATTGGGGAGCATGAGTCAAATAAACCCTTTCTTCCCCAAGGAAGAAAGCATCCTTGCTATAGGTCATGGTGTTTCATCAAGCAACAGTAATCCTAAAACGGATACATTGTTTCAAATCTTTCAAATGAAACAAAATCAAAAAAGGAAAGTAACAGAACTGGCTTTGGGAGCCTGAAGTCTCTGAGTTTGGGAGGTTGAAATCAAATAATTGATGGGACTTTTGAGGCTAACCTGGGCTACATAGAGAATACCAGGCCTTTTGGGCTACATACATAGCAGACCTGACTTAAATTCAGGCAGAGGGAGCTTCAGGAGCTGGGGTTCCTTGTTGCTCCACACTCTCCCAGAATTAGCTGACAAAAGCAGATCCCCTGACACCCTAATAGGACCTTAGCCTGCTGTGCTGACATCATCATTCATCTAAAATCCCACATAAGCCTAGCTCAAAAGGTGGGAATGGGTTAGATGTTCTCAGAAATGGACTCTTATCAAGACTTGCCAGATATCCATAACACAAAGAGCTGTGATTAGTGTTTTGCCTGCATGTATGTGTGAAGGTATTACATCCACTGAAGCTGGAATTAAAGGCAGTTATGAGCTGCCATGTAGGTACTGGGAATTGAACTTGGGCCCACTGGAAGAGCCAGTCCTCTAGACTGCTGAGCCATCTCTCCAGTCCCAAGACCAAAAAAGAATGAATGAATGAAAAGGAAGGGCTAGATAGGTGGCTCTGAAGTTAAGAATGGTTTCTACTCATGCAGAAGATCAAAGTTGGCTTTATCTCAGCACCCAAGTCGAATGGCTCACAACCACTTAACTCCAGCTTCAGGGGCTCAGATGCCTCCTCTGGACCTTAAGGGCAACTACACTCACATATACCCAGACCAACCTACAACACACACACATATACATAACATTTCTTAAAAAATCTTAAAGCTAGGTGGTCTTGGCATACACCTTTCTTGAATCCCAGCACTCAGAGGCAGAGGCAGGTGGATCTCTGTGAGTTTAAGCCAACCTGGTCTACACAGCAAGTTTCAGGGCAACCAGGAAAAGACACACAGAGAAACCCTGTTTCATAAAAACGAAATAAAATGAATAAATAAATAATAATCTTAAAACAAAAGCGGGCTGGAGTATAGCTTAGCAGTAGATGTGGGCTTACCCTGCATAAGGTCATAGAGAGAGTGAGCAAGCCAGAAAACAAGCGAGCAAGGGACACAGAGAGAGACAGAGACAAACGCTGCTCTACGACCTGACCCAAGAAGCCATGGATCGCAGCAGCATCTACTCAAAGTGACCAGAGTCAGTCATAAATTTCAGCTCCCTTAATTGTTGCTTCCACTTCTAACTCCAGACCAATCAGAAGCAAGAGTGACCGGATCACTGGCACTCAGGGGACTCCTGCCTCCTCCGTCAGACTGGGACTTCGTTTCTTCCTTTGAGCGTCTCTAAAAAAGCCAAAGCATAGCTGGCCACTTCCTGCTCAGGACGGGACAGCCTCTGCTGCGTCACAGGACAGCTTTTTACCTGCTTCCGTTAGTTATATAGATTGTGTGTGTGCACACGCCTGCGCATGTATGTGTGTGCCACCTGTATTCTGGTACCTGAGGAAACCACAACGTAAGTACACTACATACACAAACACACGTGATGTATATATACTATATATATTATACAGTGTGTGTACAATATATATTGTATGTATATAACATATATAGCTATACATAAAACTCTATCTCTATATATAGTGTGTGCGTGCATGTGTTTGCCACCTGTATGCTAGAACCTGAGGTAGGTATGATATATATGGAGAGAGAGAGAGAGAGCCAGCCTGAGGAGACCACAAGAAGGTAGGTACCACATCTCCTGGAACTAGAGGCACAGGCAGCTGTTAGTACCTGGGCGCACTGACATGGGTACTGGGAACTGAACCTGTGTCCTTTCAACCAGCTCTGATGTCTGACCTGTGGGACTGTGATCTTGGCTAGTTGATCGGTGTGTATGGTATGAGGTAAGCATGGAACTTCATCCCTGAGCACGTGGGCAACTCTCACGGTGCATTTATTGAAAAGATAATGTGTGTACACACGTGCCCATGTGTGCATGTTTGGAGGCTGGAGGTCGACATCAGCGTCTTCCTCACTCCATCTTGAGATAGTGTCTCTCACCAGACCTACCTGGAGGTTGCCAATTTGGCTGGATTGCCTGCTGACCAGAGCACCTGCTCCTTTCCCCCACATCCACCCAGGGACCCAAACTTCTTTTTTATTTTTTTCGAGACAGGGTTTCTCTGTGTAGCTCTGCCTGTTCTGGAACTCACTCTGTAGTCCAGGCTGGCCTCGAACTCAGAAATCCACCTGCCTCTGCCTCCCACTTCAAGTGCTGGGATTAAAGGCATGCGCCACCACGCCCGGTGGGACCCAAACTTCTTAGTTCTTTTTTTTTTTTTTTTTT
>NC_034603.1:87583642-87641042 GCF_900095145.1 Mus pahari | reverse complement strand
GATGGTTATGAGCCACCATGTGGTTGCTGGGATTTGAACTCCAGACCTTGGGAAGAGCAGTCGGGTGCTCTTACCCACTGAGCCATCTCACCAGCCCCAAACTTCTTAGTTCTTGTTCACACAGCAAGCACAAAAAAACATGTTTGTTTTTTTTTTCTTTGTACACATGTCCCAGCACCTCTGCTGGCAGTAAAAAAGTCACCTTTCACCTTTCGGTGAACTATAAAGTCATCCTTTAGGAAAAAAGGGCCTAAGGTTGACAGAAAAGTGCTGACAGCCGAGGCCTTGGAGCTGTGCCCAGGGTCAAAGTGGGAACCGGCTCTCAGCCGTGGGACCTACAACCCAACAATGGGCGTGAAGGCTAGCCCACTGCTCTCCTGTCCTCTGACCTGCCCTAGTTGGTCCCCCTTCCCTCAGTAGCTCTCTCTGCGTGGGGCAGGGAGCTCTTCTAGCTGCCCTCCCCTGTGGTAGGGAAGCCACAAAAGGTGCCTTGCCTTAAGCTTATGCCCTTTGCCCTGCAGGGCCTGTTGCCAGGCCTGACCCCACCAAACCAGACTGGGTACTTTCTCTCCTCCAGGAAGACTTTGCTGGGCAGGGCTGACCCTGATGGTGAGGCTGCCTGGGGGGAAAGTAAGGTGTGTAGTATCAGCTTCCCAGTAGCTCTGGTGCCACTGATAAGAACTGTTCTGGGCTCCAAATCAAACCTGCTCTGCGAAGAGCTTGACCAGCCAGTGGTTTCTTCTTGGAAGTTGGCTGGGATCTGGAGAAACAGCTATTTCCCGAGGAGCCACAGGGGTGGATTCTAACCTAAAACGGCCTGCTCATCTCCCACTGTGCTACCCCAACCAGAATGCCTATCTAAGATGCAGTGGTATGTGCAGATCTGGTTTTGTGGCCAGCAGGTGGGACACCAGTCTAATTTTCTCTACTGGCTTTAGGGTTAGACCTTGTGGCTCCACCCATCTACTCCCTTGAGTGAGGACCTCATTCAGTATCCAAGGCTGGCCTTCAACACATGCTGATCTGTAGGGATTGCAGGCATGTGCCACCACACACAGAACAAACTTGCGCTTTCTTGAGACAATGTGTGCAAGGCTAGTCCACACAATGTAGCGTCGGCTAGCCTAGAACTTGGTATCTAGACAAGGAGCTAGTACATACTTGACATCTTAGTAATGGGAAGGATGAGGAAGAATATCACATAGGAGGCCAGGTGCCGTGCAGCCCCTTCTGTGAGGTATACAGGGGAGGCTGGGAATGTGGCTGCCACAGTGTGTGCTTACCAAGTGTAAAGCCTAGGGTTTAACCCACATGGCTTAGTTATTGGGTGTTCTGGAGAATGGAAATGTGACATTAGACTTCCTCGCATTACACTTTACCCATTTAACAAATTACTCTAGTTTTGGCAAACTTGGGTGTCTTCAGAAATGTCCACAGAACTGTTTATACCTATGACATGATTGTACCTGGGCTGTGGCTCCTGAAGTTAAGTGCACTGGGTTTCTTCTGACCCAAGCATCAGTTGTATTCAGAGCTGTGGTCCTGGTACCCCTAGCTGACATCCTGTTTCTGCTTACATCCTTGGAATACTCTTAGGTCCAGCCTAAGCCAGTACAACTGTCACAGCCTGGGCATCTGTCTGTCTGCATTTACCACAGACCCCAGGGCATCCTTAGTTCTCCTGTGCTGGCCGGCCGGGTGGCCAGCAAGCAGCTGCATGGGACTGGTTCTAGAGATGCCGGCTTCTGTTGCTATTTCCCCTTCCTCCTGCCCACAGACATCTAAGAATTCTTCCCATAGGCTCTATCCTGTAAGGTGGTCCCGATTTAGTGGATACAAAGGTGAGAGCATTGTCCATTGTCCTTAGCGGTGAATGAGCTCAAAGAACTGCCAGCCCCCAAGTGGGTGAGGGGTGTGCAGGGAAGACAGAAAAGCCTCCCAGGCCACTTGGTTTATTAGATCCTGAAGAGAGGTGCAGGCAGTGCCCCTGGGCCGCTGCCACCTCCTGGGTGAGAGCCTTTGGAAGGCCAACAGGCACAGGGCTGAACCTTGTGTTGATACACACAACCCCATTTGAGGGAAAACAGGCTGCTTCAAAGCCTGAGGGATGGTGAAGGGTGACACCTGCCATACAGGAAGCCAGGTCCTGGGGGGCACAAACAATGAATCCATCATTGCTCCAGCTCTGCCAGCATGCCCCCCTGGCCCTGGGGAAGCCAGGCAAGGGAAGGCACAGGCGTGTGAGGGACACAGCCTGTTCCTGGTGACAACAGTAGCTGCTGAGCAGGAGGGTTCAGCAAAACTGACCATTAGAGCAGCCAAGGCTGCATACAGGAGGTGCACACGGGAACCCCAGGCACTTTCTCTGGACTCCACGGTCATGGCATCTGCTGGTGATCTGTGCTGCCTGCCTGCCCCCTCTCCTGAAGGCACTACCTTCCAGAACACGGCACGGTGGTCCCTCTTGTGACAAAGTGCTTGCGTGCGTGCTCTAGTCATTTGGTAAGCAGAAGCTGCCACAGGCTGTACCCTGCCACACTACCCAAGTTCGGGTGGAAGCTGCTTCCTGAACAGAGGGCCAGCGGGAGCAGGAAGCGAATTCAGCTTCGCCAGGCTTGCCAGGCAGGGCAGGATAGCAGCCAGGGTGATGGGGACAGTGACACCAGCCAGGCCAGACCTCTTCTGAGTGAATCATCGGATGGGAAGATGGGGTGACCCAGTGGGGAGAGCCTGGGAGCAAGTAGGGCAGAGGTGCCACTTGAGTGGGGCCAAGGCAGGGTCAGAAGGCATAGCCAGCAGCCCAAGGCAGGGAAGAGCAGGAGCCTGCTTGGGACCAGCATGGGCCCAGGCCATGGAGGAGAACCCGTTCCCTTCCCACTCTCCCAAGGAGCTCAGCACAGCGACCGAGCATGGCCCAGGCGTCCCCGGCCATGTCAGGTTGGCACTTTGATGCCAAAGTGCTTCCGTAGCTGCTCCAGGAACATGAAGGTGAGCACGGTGTGGGGGATGAGACGGATGCCCGCAGGAAAGAGACCCTGGGTGGAGACACCAGAGAGAGAGAGAGAGAAAGAGAGAGAGAGACACACACACACACGTGAGGCCCAGGGAGACCCAGCCCAGTTGCTCTCCCACTGCCCAGCATCCCCACTGCCCCAGCACACCTTGAAAAAGGCCTGGGGTCCAAGCTTTGCTGTCTCCATGGCACAGTGGAAAACACCCTGCAAGAAACAGTAAGGGGTGCAGGAGGCCTCTCACTCACAGGCAGGCACAGGAGATAGGCGCGGATGAACCCTCCAGGCCCAGGGGACATGGCAGCTCTAAGCCTTCCCAGGGACATGGTCGGAGCCTGGACTGAAAGCAGCTCTTAGGGACGGAAGACTAAAAGCTACATCGGCCAAACTGATAGACTGATGAGATAGCCAGATTGGCTCTCAAGACACTGGCTAGATTCTACTACTAGCTGTGTGAATGGCTTCCTCTGTGAAAACCAAGGCCAAGGCCTTGGAAAAGTACAGCCCCACCCCCAGGCGAGTGCTACCCTGAGTTGAGCAACTGGAAGGGAGCAGGGACAACGGCCTTGTCTCTGGGCCCCTATGCCCCAGTGGGAAGCACACCCATCTCCAGGATGGGGAGGCCCCTAAGCATGGCTACCAACAGCAGGAACCCCACCCAGGCCTGGCCCGAAGTCCAGTCTTCACCTGATACTCTCCCTTGGAGTTCATCAAGCGAGTCTTCAGCACATCCAGGGGCTGGCACAGAAATGTGGCACATCCACCCTGGGGAGGTAATCTGTCAATGGTCCTCCCTCACGGCACTCTCAAGCCCCCACTGCACACCTACCCACAGGCCACTGTAAAAGAGCCCTTCTCTCCATTCCCGAGTGTCCCAGGGCTGCAAGTCCTGAGTCTCTAAGAGAGGTGACACAGGAATCATCTTGGCCTGGGCTACCTTGTGAACTTGATTTCCAGATGTGGCCTAAGAGAGGCTGCATGGGGCTCACCCCACAGGCTACTTGAATCGAGCCCCACCCCGCCCCTACCCCCACGTGGGGCACTAACCGCAATGAAACTGGAGACAAAGTGGGTGAAAATGTTGTCACTCAGGTACCCAGTGCTGAGGACCAGTTGCTTGGCCTGGTCATAGCAGGACAGCTGCACGTAGGAAAGGGGATGGTTATTGTTAGTGAAACTCCCCTAACCAGGGAGAGTAGACAGGCTCCACATGACAACACGTGACAGTGAGCAAGCACCCGCTGTCACCTGTGTCACCACACATGGACACGCCTCAAACTCAGACACAGGCTGCTGTTGAACCCCCACGTGCCCACCTCCCCCAGGACAGCACTAATTTCCCCAAGGTTTCCAGTGCTCGGTGCTGTGCTGTAATCCCCGCAGACGATAGAGGATAGTGGTCATCCATCTTGTCCATAAGCCCATTTTGCACAGGACCCCTACCTGGCCCACAGTGACGAGGGCCCCACGGCTGGATGCCATGGTCGCTCCGGAGAAGAGCTTCTTCAGGCCTTCTGCAGGAGGAAGTGACAAGTGACATCAGTCTAGACCTCAGGCCACCCCAACATTGCACTTGATTGCCCGCCCTGCCTGTTTCCGCCCCAAGCCCACCAGCTCATATATGTAAACATGCACTCAAACTTGTCCTTTTAGGTAAAATCCCTCTCCCCCTCACCTTCACGGGCTACACGGTACAGACCATCCAGGGCATGAGAGTAGCTGTTGGTTAAAAAGAGAGACCAGTGAGGCTCACCACATCCCTCTGTTCTGCAGGCAATGCCTTAGACCCCAGGAAAAGTCACATCCTCACGGTGGGCCACACAACTCTTGCAACAGCACTGTATTCAGTCGGGTACCCCAGAGTAAGAGTTCAAGGCCAGCCTGTGCTACAGAATGAGACCCTATCCCAAAATTAAACAAAGATAAGAAACTAGAAAGTGGGGCTGGTGAGATGGCTCAGTGGGTAAGAGCATGGACTGCTCTTCCAAAGGTCCGGAGTTCAAATCCCAGCAACCACATGGTGGCTCACAACCATCCATAACAAGATCTGACACCCTCTTCTGGTATGTCTGAAGACAGCTACAGAATATAATATATAATAAATAAATCTTTAAAAAAAAAAACAAAAAACTAGAAAGTGAAGAGAGAGAGAGAGAGAGAGAGAGAGACAGACAGACAGACAGACTAGAAACTGGACCAGCCGAGTTTTATGGAGAACCAGGAGGATTATGGTTCAAAAGACAGCCTGAGCAAAAGTGGAGATAACTCTAGAAACAGCCTGGATCCCCCACAGGTAAGGAAAAAGTGAGATAGTTCAGGCTGCGAGAAGAAGAAGAAGGGACACCAGACACTGCCAGGAAGGGCAAGGAGCTGCTGCAGAAGGCACCGATCCCAAAGCCCTATGCTGTGCCTGGGGCTAGCCTGCAGTGGGAAGGGAAGGGCCTTCCTACCTCAGGCTCCTGGCTGTGAGCCCTTCTCTCGTGCCCTACCTCATGGGCCTAGAGGCGTGGGTGCTTCTGCATTCACAGATACCTGACTAGGGCTATCCTCAGCTACAAAGAGGCCCAGTCCTATGTGATAACCCTGGTGTCAGCAGTGCAGGTGGGTGTGGGACTAACTCTGTTTAGTGAGATTCTTCCCACAGGATAGAACACAAAAGTCTTAGGGGGCCAGGTGACGGCTCTTAGTGACCTCAGGGTGATTGCGCACGGTAAAGCCACCAACTTCCTGTTCCATAGGACCCATGAGCAAGCCGGGGAGTCCTGGTCATGTGAAAACAGACCTGTGCAGGAGTTTCTGGCCTGGCCCCTCACCTCTATCCCCACCCCCTCCCCGGCCAAAGCCCACTCCTACTCACTTGCGTCGTTGGCTCGGGGGCAGCTTCATGTCGTTCTGCATCCTGAAACAGTAAGTCAGGCAGGCATGGGTGGTCCACTGGATATACACTAACTCCCAGGCCCCTGGTCAGCTCACTGTCTGGAGTCAACAGAGCTGGGCTGCCTACCCAAGTTCAGGGAAGGGTCATGGGACTTGGTTAAAGCCAGGCTTAGCTTCTCTGAGTGGCTTGCCCCAGGCTGAGCGTACTGCAGAGTCTAGGAGTAATTTGGTCAAATGCTTGCCTGCTTAGGAACAGGAAAGCCCTTGACCTTGGGGGATGAGAGGTGCATACAAACCTGACATTGACCAAATCTGCTGGGGTCCCCACGAAGCCTCCAGTTAAACCTGCAGTGACATAAACGTCAGGACCTGATTGATGGCTCCCCGTGTCCTGGGCCTCTGCCCGGCCCTTGCCCTGACTACCCAGTGCTCACCACTGATGCCGCCCAGCAACACCTTGTTGTAGAAGGGGAGAGGCCCCTGGGAGTCCTTGGTCATGTAGTCCCGCATGGTCTCGTAGATAGCGAACCGAGTCAGAGAGTAGGTCATCTGGGGAGGGGGCCTGGCTCAGAGGGCTGGGTACTCCACCCAGTGTCCATTCCAAAGCTATCGAGCTTTCGAGCAGCCGAGCCAATTCACAAACCCAGAGGAGCTGTTCCTGGTTGTTCTCCGCCTCCTTCCCCTCCTGAGACTGGAAGGCAGGCCCCTACCGCACATGCCCCCCCCCCCCCCGGCTTGTTCTGATACCCAGGAAGCTGATGTCCACAGGAGAGAGAGAAAGAACTCTTGATCCCAGGAACCCTGTCAGAAAACCAAGCTGTATGATCGTACCTGCCGGCACAGTGAGGCACTCAGGCCATTGTAGAGTGCCAGGAAGCCATCGGTTCGCACCACCTGCAGTGCCATTCCAGTCATGCGCAGCTTCACCTCCTGTTGGGTCTGTAGATGCACCTGTGCATAGGCAGGGAGGGCGTGTCACATCCCTGCAGAGCAGAGCTCTGGCCTAGCCACAAGTCCGTAGAAACAAGGTTGCAATGAGCCGGCTCAGTACAGCTCTGCTGAGGTTGACTGCCAGGATGAATCATTTCCAGGTCTGTCCCCTGTGTATTCCTCGCTGTCAGCATCCCTACCTAGGGGAGGAAACCAAGGCAGGGGAGAGGCTCCAAAGGGCCTAAGGCTGCTGGGGTGTGCCTAGTCCAGGGCCTGTAACTGTTCCCTCTTATACAGTAGTGACAATTATGGCCCTCAAGGCCTTGCCTCGCTCTCACTCCTGTCCCAGTGGCCTGGGGTCAGGCTCAGGATCTTTGGCTCTGATCATTCTTGTATCAGCCCTGGTACTGATTCCAAAAGAGCCTGTCCCCAGCCAAATGTGGCCCCACAAGCATGCTCACACTCTTGCAAAAAAAAGCGACAGGGAAAAAGCTAAGACGGTGAAGACAGAGGGGTCTGGTGCTCAGCCACAAGGGTGGCATCCTCCAGTTGTATCCAGACCAAGAGGGACAGAGGGTCAAGGCCCACCCAAGGGACATGTGAGGACCAGGCAAAGTGGAGACACCAAGCAAATTCAAAACACATTTTCAAAGTTGACAACAGGCACGTGATCCTAATACTCAGGTGACTGAGGCAGGAGGATCATGAGTCTGAGGTCAGCCTGAGGTGCAGTAAGATCCGGTCTTATTAAAACAAAATCCATACAAGCTTTCAAGTGGTCTCCGTGAGCAGCCTTCACTGGCCCAGGTCCAATAGTGGTCACACATCCACGGCAACCTTTCTTGTTCCTCCGGGTGGGGGTGGGGCTGAGAAGCAGTGAACCCAGAGGGAACATCCTCGAACCCAGAAATTCGCCTGCCTCTGCCTCCCGAGTGCTGGGACTAAAGGCTTGCACCACCACGCCCGGCTCCACCTGGGACTTTTATGCCATAGTCGGTCAACACTCAAAAGGACTACCTGGGAATGAGGTGAGTCTCCAGGGCCCATGGCTGGGTTAGTCATCTAGCCTGTCCCCCATGATGGAGAAGGCTGCAGGGACATTCAGTAAAGGAAAATACTGTCAAGAAGTGTTTCCCAGAACAACCAGTACCTCCCTCTTCTTGTTACAATACCTGCCGGAGGCCATGCCCAGGGGCTGGACCGATATATGCTACTCCTAGGAAAAGTGAGGTTTCAGTCCCCAGTGTACCCGAAGGCCAGCATTCTTAGTAGTTAGCAAAGCTATTCGGGAGGAACAAAGCAGCTGAAATCCCCGCACAGGGAAGGTAGAGGCGGGAGTCCAAAGCCAGCCTTAGCTATGTAACATGTTCAAGGTAAGTCTGGGGCTACAAATAAATAACAAAGAAAGGTAAGCTTTTGACAGAAATCAGCCTAGAAGCTTCAAGTAGAAATTGCCTGAGGCTGGATCGCCAGCTCAGACCTCAGGGGCCAATCCAATGTGGGGGACAAGGGAGGTGGCAGCCAGTGTGAATGCTCGGTTAATAGGCTGAAGTAGCAGCCAGAGCTCCTTGGGCAGGGTGGGTGAGTTCTTTGTTCTCTGTGGTAAGACAGAATCAGGAAAAAATTCCCCGAGAATGCCCCTGGGGAACAGGAAGAGAGCTCAGTTTGTCCTATAAGCATTTATTTTTAAAGAAAAAAGAAACACAGGCACACACAAACAAAACCCCACAAAACCACCTGTCCTATTTGCTTCTTGCTGCGAGACGGCCAATCTTATTGGCCAGAACCCTATGAATGCGGGGTCTCCTTCCTAGCTCACTTAGGACGGTGCTGATCCCAATATAGCAACCAAACAAGCGGAAGCAGATAACCGAGGTCACACCACCACCTAGCCCATTGCCTTCATTTCCACCCCCCAGCCCCCACAGTAGGTGGTGCTAAGCACCAAGCAGTGGGAGTGCTCTGGTGTGCAGCGACCAGGCTGGTCTTTGGATCAACACCTGTGCACACGCACAACTTTAACCAGAGTTGTCGAGTGTTTGTGGCCAAGGAATGGCTCAGAGTGGTAGAGTTCACATAAGTATTATAGCGCAGAGCTGAAGCTGGGCAATCAATCATCTGTTATGACTAGGGTTGGGGAGGGATTAGCAGGTAAACAGAGGAGCAGGAGGTCACCTCTGAGGCATAGCTGTTTGTCACCTGCGGACGCCAGCTGCAGAGGGTCCCCGGGGATTTTCCACCGCTGCCTACGGGGAAGTAAGCCGAGTGGCGCCCGCAGGCCCGAGGCCAGCAGCGCAGAGCGGGGCGGCCGGGGCTCAGGCCGGCGTGGGCGTCACCGGCGTTAATTACCGGGTGCGCAGTCAAGCGGCGGCCGCAGTAGGCGCCTTGTAGGCGCCAGGCCCCGGATGGTCCCCGGCGCCTAGGGCTCACCCGCGCGCTCGGCCTTGAAGCTCAGCCTCACTCACCTTGAGCAGGTCTAGCGGGTGCGTGCAGCAGGCGGCTCCGCAGGAAGCGAGCCCCCCAAAGTACCAGCGAGATGCGCGTGCCTCGGCCATGGCCAGAGCAGCAGCGACCTGGCCCGACCCCGGTGAGCACAACTCCGGTCCCAGCTGCTCAACGCCCGGTTCAAAGTGCTACCGAGCGCCCGCGCCCGGTACAGCCAATGCGCCCGCGCGGCCCCGGGGGCGGGGCCTACAGACTCCGCCCGCCACCGGACTCCGGCCTTGGGAGACTCCGCCTCTGGTCTTAAAGAGGCCGCAAAGAGAGGCGACCCACTGGAGCCGACTGTGAAACCACGGGAGCTAGCCCATGACCACCCCCACTCTCTAGATCATGGCTTTGGTCTCAGTTCCGAAGGCGCTCTGCCATTCTCAACTCATCAGGAGGCTGGTTTCCTACCAACACCCTCTAGCCCTAGCCTGAACTTGTGCCCTGGTGCTGACTTCGTGTGTTACCCAGGCGAAGGACACGTGCTGCAGCAGTGGACCTCTGTCCCCTATCCCCCTCGAGAGCCCAGCCCCCGCCCAGATGTAGAGGGGGATGGAAACCTTCTTGAGGCCAGCTTTCAAATTAAATAGAAATCAGGGACAAAAGGCTCTTAGTAAAGGGTAGCACTGCTCCTCCCCCCATGCCTACACCCAGTGATTCCCTGCCAAGTGCAACTCAGCCCAAGCCTTTCTGTGGACACAGCCCTAGGCAGCCACCATGGAGAGGGTTTTGGGCTGTGAGTTCTTCATGGTTACTGGCGCAGGCGCCTAGGAGGCAGCTCCAACATGCCTGGTCTCAGAAGCCCATCTCTACCTACCGACAATGGGCAAAGAAATCCACATGTGCTCCAAGTCTGAGGGTGCACCTGCTAGCCAAGGTGAATTCTGAATCCCAAGGCTGCTTTAAGTCTAGCATCGCGAATAAAAAAGACACGTGTCCTGCAGCTCTGGCTCAATAGCTATCTGATGCAAAAGAAAACTAAAGTACACCTGATCAAGAGGTCCAGTCCCCCCACACACACCGACCCTGCTGAACATTCAATAGGAGTATCCTATCCAGCCCTGCAAACCAGTGCCCAACTTTGTAGCAGCGAGGGAGGTAGAGAGCATGATGTCGTCTAGAACTCTAGGTGGCCTCCCATGCCAAGATGCTTATTGTTATAGTACCAAGGTTGCACAATGCAAGATCTCCTGGCATCTTGCTTGGGGCTGTGCAGTCTTGGCATATCCCCCATGCCCAAGAGCACCCTACACTGGAAGCCTATAACAAGGGGGTGAGGGGCACTTCCCACACTGGATCCATTCCTTTCCTACAGCAGGTAGAGGCAACGTGCAACCTCGGGTCTAGGCAGGTCTCCAGGTTGCATCTGAAAACTTAGCTGGGCTACTGTCGGGTGGGGAACTAACTGAACAGCTGGCTGCTCAGCTGATGTGAGACCAGGGGCACCATTTGGTCTTGCCCATACAGACTAGTCCCACCCAGAAACAGATAAGTACTGGACATAAACTGCCAGTCACAGCAAAGAAGTTGTAAGCTAGAGGAAGCATGGTTGGTGTTCAGCAAGAAGATACTGCTTGTGTATATAAAACACTGGAGGGACCTTCAAAGATACATATAAGAACCATGAGCTACAGGACCAATGGTTAGGGTATAGAGGTAGGCCTGATTATCACACAGCAAGGAAACAAAGCTATGCCCGGTTCTGTTAGTCTCATTTGGTGAAAATCCAATAGGAAGTCTGACCATATTATAGAGTGGAGAATACAAGGCTACAGATGTAGACTTATGTAGTCTATCCTTCTCTGAGAGAGCTGGAAACCATAACTGGCCAGAGGACCTCATGTCCATGGAAGACAGCTTACAAGGTAGAGCAAGGACAAGCCCCAACTGGAAAATGCAGGCCAGGAGCTAAGGATTTGTCTTACCTTTAAGACAGGATTTAATATGCATGTAGCTCTCAGACTGGCCTCAAACTGCAGTATACTAGGACCCACATCTAGTAACAGGTCAGAAAGGCTGGGGTGGTCAGAAATACCGAGGGGCCTGAGCTAGCCAGGGAGGTGGCACCGTATTCGGCACGGTAAGGACCAAAGATGTTTTTCTTAGTTTGAAGTCCTTGGGAAAGCGCTCAGAGCTTACACACACCAGGAAAGTGTTTTACTACCAACCAGCACAACCATATTCTAGGGTCTGTAGCTGCCTGCCTTCACGTCTCTAAGAGCACGGTCCAGAATCACTGGAGTGAGGTTAACAGCCAGAGAGGTCAGGGCACATCTGACCTCAGGCTCAGAAAACACAGGCCTGGTACCCTGCAGCACTGATTAGACTGGCCTGGGCTGCGATGGTACTCGGAAGGGAACTTTTTAGGCCACAGGACAGGTCCAACCAGGGATTCTCGGGCTCAGTCACCTGCCCCAGGCGGTAGCAGGATCTGGCAAGTGCTACCTAAACCTCCTGGTATCCACCTTTGTGCAGACAACCATGATGTGCTGCTAGACAATCATTAACCAGAACAGTGTGGCCATTAGCAATCCCAAGGCAGAGTCCAGTAGTTCAGTTAGGGAACTGGAGTTTCCTAGTTCTGTAGGGTGGAGTGGACTGGCTCATAGCTGGGTGGGGCTGCCACTCACAAGGCAACACTGCCCTCTTCTGGCCGCTCACAGGAACTGCAAATACTCAGCATCAGTGCCAGAGGAAACCTTCTGTTCAGACACTACTGAGCATTTGGAGTTTGGTTAAAAACCAAATGAAGAAACTGTTGCTCTCCTAGGCTCAGCTCAGAGTTCTAGGAACAAAAAAATATACCCTATTTGCCACCTTGGTGCGACCCAGACCAGTCTTGGTCAGGGTCTTCCAACCGGCATGCACAAGCCTCTTCTGCCACCCTGCCCAATCCCGGAATCCATCGGAACTCCCATCTTCTAAGTTTAAGTGTGCTTATCCCCCAGTGGGCAACAATCTTGCCTTGGGTATTAAGAGTTAACAGGCCTGCCTGCCTCCACAGCTCCAGCAAGGTCTATGCTGGATCCAAGACTTGTTGGGCTGGTGTTACACTTTGCTACTTTGAAAACTCCAAGTATATGTTGGGCAGTGTCGATACACAGCAGGTAGAAGCAGGCAGATCTTGAGTTCAAAGGCAGCCTGGTCTACAAACAAGTTCCAGGACAGCTAGGGCTGCATCTTAAAGGAACACTACCCCTCCAAGTAGCTAAATGGAAATTCCTCATCCAAACCTCAAGACACAACCTCTCCCTTAACCCAGCTCCATACTGTGCTGTGTCTGGGTGGACACAGAGAGGATAGCCCCCTCCTGAAAATGTGATATATGGCTCAGGACATACACATGCCTCTAGGTGGTCCTTTATACTCCCAGCCCTGGGCACACACACCACTCACTGAACACCCCAGCCTGAATAGTATATTTTCTCAGTAGCCACCAGAGGGTGTGTTCACTTGGTAAGTTCCCAAGGCAATCTCTCGTGAGTTCTGCAAAGGTTGTCACTGCCCCACCCCATCACAGTAGGTCCATCCTGTCCCTCTCAGGAGACCTCGGACACTTGAGTCACTAGCTGTTGCTCCCAACACAGCGGCTGGGAGTGAATTGGGGTGAGCAGGCTTTGCCCAGATCCGTAAGTCCTCATAACCGTGCCTCACTCCAGAACCACAGTGCCGCCCACCGCCTCCAAGGCTGCTTTGATCTTCTCTGCCTCAGCTTTGGCGACGTTAGCTTTGATTTCCTGGGGCAGGGACTCCACCAGCTTCTTGGCCTAAAGGAGACAGCAGTCAGAAGCGTCGGGTATTAAAGCTGTCATAAACATGCCCAAGTAGAAAAGGCCACCTCAACACTGAGGAGCGGGTCCCACCTGGACGAGGTTTATGCCCTGGACGTAGTTCTTGATCTCCTTGATCAACTTCACTTTGTCCACAGGCTTTGCTTCTGTCAGGCGGACGGTGAAGTGTGTCCGCTCTTTCTGTTTGGGGATGTCTTCTTCCTCGGCCGCCTTAGGGTGTGGAAACAAAGATAAGGTGAGAGAGGAAGGATGGGATGGGGCTGCCCCACCAGGACCTGCAGGGAAGATCCAAACATAACCCGAACTCTACCTGCACAAAGCCATGACAGGCAGATCATTCACAGGGCCACTCCCCGAAACAAAACACACTCTGAGCCTCCCTTTGCCACCCTGTACGGCACCCCTGTGCGCTTTTGGAATTTGTGAGACAGAGCATACTCTGTGTAGCCCTGGCTGTCCTGGAACTCGCTCTGTAGACCAGGGTGGCCTCAACTCAGATCTGCCTGCTTCTGCCTCCAGAGTGCTGGGATTAAAGGTGTGCATGGCTACTGCCCGGCTCATTTTACACCTCTTAGAGACTGTAATTTATGGGGCTGGGTAAATGTTCATAAAGTGTCTTGCAAGTTTGAGGATCTGAAGTGGATCCCTGGAGCCCATGAAAAAGAAATGAGGCACAGCAGCTTGTGCCTGTGACCCAACACTGACAAGGAGGGCAAGAGGACCCCAAGGGCCCACTGGCTACCCAGCCTAGCCTTATCAACAAGTTCCAGGCCGAGGAAAAGAACATGTCTAAAAATGAGGTAAGTGGTACTTGAACACGGAGGCTTCTGCGTGAAAACACAAACACACACAAACACACACACACATACACACACACGCGCGCGCACGCATACACAGGTAACAAGCAATTGGAACCTACAAGGCAGAGAGAATAATCAATGCTTTGCAGATAATAAATGGTTACAGAAACATCAGGACTACCCCAATCCTTAGCTAACAAAGCCTATAGTAATAACAACAACAACAGATAACCATTTTTGAGGGGGTGGAGTGCTAGTGGAGGGTTGAGATAGGGTTTCTTTACATGACAGCCCTAGGTGACCTGGGACTCACTCTATGGACCAGGCTGGGTCAAACAGATTCACCTGCCTCCTGAGTGCTGGGGTTTGAAGGCATACACTACAGGCCTGGCTAAAGTGACAACTATTTCAAGCCTTATTCTTGTGGCCCCAGCTTTGAGCCCCGCCATCTGGGACACAACTGGATTGGGCCTGCATCCTGATACAGTTATGACGTTTTTCAAAAGCATGCCAGCTTAGGCAATGAAGCCTAGCCTTGCTTTAAAAGTGAAGTCTGGCCGGGCGTGATAGCGCACGCCTCTGATCCCAGCGCTCGGGAGGCAGAGGCAGGCGGATTTCTGAGTTCAAGGCCAGCCTGGTCTACAAAGTGAGTTCCAGGACAGCCAGGGCTATACAGAGAAACCCTGTCTCGAAAAAAACCAAAAACAAACAAACAAACAAATAAACAAAAAAGTGAAGTCTGGGCTGGAGAAATGGCTCAGAAGCTGAGAGTACACTCTGTTCAGAGGAGCCTGAGTTCAGTCCCCAGCACCCACGTCAGGCTGGTAACAATAGCTGTCGCCTCCAGCTCGAGGGAGCCCACGCTCTCTTCTGACCTCTCTGGCCACCCACACACGTGGCCCACACACAGACTAAGCAGCACTTACCAGACACGGGGTTCACTGCGGTGCCCGGAAGGCCGAGAATTCAGAGATCTGTCTGCCTCTACTTCCCAAGGGCTGAGATTAAAAATGTATGCTACCTGGCCTGGCCCCCCATTCAGATTTTTCCCCCCTGGTTTTTCAAGACAGGGTTTCCTGGTGTAGCCCCGGCTGTCTTGGAACTCACTCTGTAGACCAGGTTGGCCCCGAACTCAGA
Organism: Mus pahari; assembly: GCF_900095145.1. NCBI lineage: Eukaryota > Metazoa > Chordata > Mammalia > Rodentia > Muridae > Mus > Mus pahari. The sequence continues at coordinate 87,626,009 of NC_034603.1, read as the reverse complement.
AATCCGCCTGCCTCTGCCATTAAAGGTGTGTGCCACCACTGCCCGGCTTCCCCCACTTAGATTTTAAATATCGCTTGGATACCCTCTGTCAGCCAGAGCTCTTTGAGAAACACCTTGCTTTCTCTTCCTCAACACATTCAAGTCTGATTCAACATTGTCACATTGTGAGGGCCTTCCTCGAAATTCCAAGTCTGTTCCCTGCCTGTTCAAATCAGTGCAGTGCACCGGAGGCAGGCATTTCTGTGCCCTCTCTACTTTCTTTTTCTTTCTTTCTTTCTTTCTTTCTTTCTTTCTTTCTTTCTTTCTTTCTTTCTTTCTTTCCTTTCTCTCTCTCTCTCTCTCTCTTTCTTTTTTTTGTTCTTGGTTTTTCGAGACGGGTTTCTCTATATAGCCCTGGCTGTCCTGGAACTCACTTTGTAGACCAGGCTGGCCTTGAACTCAGAAACCCGCCTGCCTCTGCCTCCCGAGTGCTGGGATTAAAGGCGTGCGCCACCATGCCCGGCTCCCTCTCTACTTTCAATAGTGCTCAAGACTACTGTGCTGTTTGATCTAACGTGTCCTCTTCAGCTCATTTGTTTCCCTCCAGTGTAGCTCAGAGGGCGGAAGGAAAACTAGCTTACAGAATTGAGGTCCTGATCCCCAGAACCCACGCGGAAGGGGAGAATCCCTGAAAGCTGACCTTTGACCACCCCCTGCTCATGCACACCCACGCACATACACGCAATAACACACAAAGATCTCGAATGCCTTTGGCAGAAAATTTCCCAGAGCTGTTGCAGGGGAGCCCACAGCAGAACACACGGATTGCAGCTACAGACTCAAGCAGGAACAAGAAAATATGTAAGATGTTGAGTTGGGCAGTTAACTGGGCACACAGAACTGGGTCTTCCTGTGGCCTAGGCTCACCTCAGAGGCCGGTGCTGCAGCAGAGACGGGACCAGGCACCATGCCACCCATTGGCATAAGGCCGACATCCTGGATCTTCAATGTTTTCTGTAGGATGAAGGAGAGGTCTCAGTGGCTACTTATCAAACCCTAAATGTACTTACTAATGGAGGTACAAGCTTGTTTGTTTGGCCCTACCACCTAGGAAGGCACATTTGATAATTTACCAAACTCCCAAAACACCCAGAAGAGACAGGGACCTCTGACCCTGGTTTGGTAAAAATACAAATAGAAGGCAGGGACTTTAGTCCTGGTCTGTGCCGCTCTCTCCCAATACCTTCAGGAGTTCGTTGAGGTCTGAGATCTCCAGGAGCGTAAGGCTGGCAATATCTTGGACCAGCTGCTGGATCTTGGGGGGATATTCTTTGGGAGCATTATCCAGAGGTGCACCGGCGAGTGCTTCACTCCTTCGGTGGCTGCTGCTTCTCAACTGCCGCGCTGCACAGACGCTGGGCATCTGTTGCCTACCCCATGCAAACAGCCGTTAGATCAGAGAAAACGGGAGACTCGAGGGCACAATCCATGTGCTCCGTCTGCCACCGCTGAGGCCAGACTCCACAAGCTGGACTTAAGGGACCTGAAAAAAGCTTCCCTACATTTCCCCTAGAGCCTCGGAATCCTACGACTACGTCTGCAACCCTGCCCAGAACGGCAGGCTTCTGGTTGAATGAAATACATCAGCCTGGCGGGTGCTCAGTGCTGCACCAAGCATGCTAAAGCACGGGGCACGGGCTATGCTGCCGTCCACGGCGATGGGTCTCTGCGGCGGGAAGCTGGGGACGACAGGTACCTGCACCCAAGGTCGCCCAGGCCGAGCCGCCCTCTCCACGCCCCGCAGGCTGGGCCGCGGAAGGCGGCGATGCGCCCGTCACCCCTTCCCTCTGAACCTACTTCCTGCCCGCCGCCCCCGCAACGGCGCTCTAGACCACCGCTGTACCTGGCAAGGCGGAGCGCTGCTCCCCCGAGTCCAAGCCGTGGCCCCCACAGGCAGCGGCTAGCCGCCGCCGGCAGCATAGCTCCGCAAGCGGGAAGGTCACACGCGGCTCTAAGCGGAAGCGACGCTCTACCCGGGAGGAGGCGAGCTGTCCGGGCCGCTCTAGCCACCCGACCTCCAGGCCTCGGAGCCCGGGGCAGCTCTAGCCTGGGTTGGCGCCTGGTATTACGCACTAGGCGGTGCGACGCGCAGGCGCAGCCTGGGCCCGGAAACTACCCTGGGTTGGCGCTTTCTCCATCCGTCGTGTTCCGCGCGCCTTTGTCTCGGCAGGGGAATAAGTGGCGTCCCGCTTACCTACGGAACTCACTGCGTAGCCCCTTGAATTCAGCGCTGTGGTCCAAGAGGTTAGCAACCTTAGGAGCCCAGTACTCTAAAGCTAAGAGACGGAAGGGCCTGGAGTCCTTCCAAGTGGAGAGCTCCTCACTAGGCGAAGCGCCTCCTTTGCGTGCACACTAAGGCGGGCGCTTAGCCGGGAGGGAAAGGACAAATTTTGAATGTCCTCACCACAAGTCAGGTTGAACTGTACTTTCCAGGGTGAGCTATTGAGAGCTAAAGCCTTAAGCAGTGGGTGATCCTGAAGGCAGCTGGGCTGCAAAAGCCCGCGTTTGCACCCTTTCACACCCGCTGGTGATGCAGAGTCCCCACCAGGAAGGAGACTGTTGCAAGTCCAAGTCTCGCCAGTACCCGCCGGACTCCACAACAGACGCAGACTATTAAAGTGTTGGTCCCACACAGCCTGCTGTCCGCACACTCAATCATGAGAGTTTTGAAATACATTTTATTTTTGATGCTCTGCACTGGAGAGATGACATCCAAGGAGTAGGGGAGACAGAGATGCCTAAAGCTCCTACCCTGGCTGTGCAGGAGCCTCTTGGTTCTTCTGGGTACCAGGGCCATGCCTGGACACCACACAGTTAGTTCACATCAGACTCCGGGCCAGGCTAAGCATCCCCACAGCATTCTCCTGTGGCAGGCCCCAGCTGGGCACTCTCCAGAGAAGGTTCTACTTGCCCTGCTGAGCCCCAGCCCGGGTAGGTCAGACGGCATCAGGACCAAAGCAGGGAACCAGTGACAGGAGCCAGACCACTGAGGACAGGGAAGAGGGCCAAGGGTGAAGGCCGACCCCTTGCTCACAGAAGGGACACTACAGGGCAGTGATAGGGGAGGAACGGCTAGTTAGACATAAGTGGTTTCTGGTGAACTGTAGTGTTACTCTGCATGGTGAGCGCCAGACTCAGGGTCAGTCGAAGGAGATGAGCTGGGCCTCACTGCCCTGTGCTGGCGGTCCCTGTGTAGGTGCTGGCTGGGCCACAGGGGGCTGCTGCTGGGGAGGGCCGGTGCTGGGGGCCATCTGGAGAGAAAGAGCAGATAGGGCTCATCACCCCTCTTTATAAACAAACCCTTTGGTTTAGAACAAGCTTCGCCTTAGCACAGAGTAGATCAAATTGTTACCGACACGGCAATGGCATTTGTGATCCCTTGCAAACCTGTCTCCTGTGCAATATGGATGTATGTGTACATACGTGCATTGAATGGCATGTCATCATTCTGTCTGCTGAGCAAAGCCCCTGGGTACCCCTAGTGCAAGGGATCAAAGGAAGCCCACAAGTCCCAGGCAGGCGGCTGGGCTGGGTGACGGCTCACCTGCTGGTACAGAGGCTGCTGCCCTGGGATGTAAGGTTGCTGGGCCGGCAGAGACGCGTCCTGGCCGGGAAGGGCGGTCATGAGATTCTGTGGGAAGTAAGATAGAGCCCAACACTGAGTAATCCGTGACCAGACAGAAACAGACCCTCCTAGGTGGAAGAAAGCAAAAGTGAGAGCCAGGAGGAGAGACCTGTCTGGGATAGCCCTCTGTGCCCAGTAAAGACTAGGTCTCTTTACCTGCATATTGTACGGCTGGTAGCCCATGGACATCGGCTGGCTCCCCATGTAGCCTATGTTGCTGGTCTGTGGAGGCTGCGAGATGGCTGGGAGACTCTGTGGGGCCTGAGAAGCCACGCTCTATGGAAGGAAGGCGGTGAGGTGAGGAAACAGATGAACAGGCGAGGGATGGGTGCAGATGTGGGGGGCAAATTGGCCCACATACCTGGTAGCCTGGGGTTGGCGTGGGCTGGTAGGAGGAGTAGGCAGGGCTGGTGGTGGGCCCGGCCTGGGCCTGAGGGGCTGCCTGTGCCCCAGGGGCACCTGTTGGGTACATGTAGGCGCTGACCATGCTGGGATCTGTGACAACAAAGATGAGCTGGCTCAGCACAGGAATGACAGAGTAGGAGGGGAACACCCTCTCCTGGGTTTCTCCTTTTGTTGTGACTTTCAAAGCCAGGGACATATTTCACATCCTCATAAAAGTAAAGCCAATGTGTGTGGGGGTGGGTGGGGTGGGGTGGGGTTAGGTCCTATGGGGGGAAAAAAGCAAAAAAAAAAAAACAAGTTCTTTTTGTTTTCATAGTGCTAGGGGCTGAGCCCAAGGTCTTGTCCACGCTGGGCAAGTACTCTACCTGAGCTACAGCCCCACCCTTCAAACTGTTTTGAAACAAGTGGTAGAATGAAGGAGTTAAGGAGAGTTGACACTAGTAATTTCTGAAGCCCAAACTTGGGAGTTTCAAAACTGAGACAACAGCAACAAAGACAACAGTCCTGACTCACAGCAGCCCAGGCTAACACTTCAGAAAAGATTACTATGATAGAAATGAAGAAATGCACCAGGGATAATGAAGGCCACCCAAGCTGTCAGAATGAGAAACACTAGGGGGGACCTAGTTTGCGTAACACACACATACACACACACACTCACATACTCCAAGGTCCTCAGTAACCTACAAACTGTATATACACCCTAAGAATCCAAGCCTTAACTGTCAGTTAAATTTGATTTAACAACTGTAAGTTGGATTGGAGGCCTCCTGCCTCAACTTCTCAAGTGTTGGGATTGTAGGATGCACACTACCATACACAGTCTTGAGATTTTGCCTTCTCATGACTATCTATCCCCAGGGAGGAAGTGGGATCCCAGAGAACCACAGAATAGACAAAGCAGGCAGAGCACCAAACTGACCTTATCAAAAGGTGACAGGCCAGTCAAGGTGACACAAGCAATCAGCACTCACGTGGATTACACCGATAATGTCTTAAAATCGACAGGGACAGGGACGGAGACGGCTCAGCAGTTATGACAGCTGAGTTCTTTTAGTCAGACTTAAGTTCAGATCTCAGTTCCCATGTCAGGTGGGTCAGGCTCCTGTAACTATAGTTCGAAGAGATCCAACCATCTCTTTCTGGCCCCTGAAAGCACCCACACTCACACACATTACTAAAAAAATAAAACCTGTCCGGGAATGCTATCGCACACCTTTCTTTAATTCCAGCATACAGGAGGTAGAAGCAGGTGAATATGAGTTTCTAGTTAGCCAGGGTTACATAGTGAGATCCTGTCTCATAAAACAAACAAATGAATCCTTAAACAAACCCTCAGGGCTAGAGACCCTCAGGGCTAGAGAAGAGAAGCTTCTCAACAGCTCTTGTAGAGGGTGCAGACTTGATCCCCAGGCCCTACATGGCGGTGCACAGTCATCTCGGAATGCCAGGTGTCGAGACATCGAAAGCCACTGAGGGCAAAGCCCAGCATAAGCACATAAGATACACATAAGCAAAATATATAAAATAAAGTTGCTGGGAGATTGTGGTGTCTGCCTTTAATCCCAGCACTCGGGAAACAGGCAGCCGAATCTGAGTTTGAGGACAGGGTGGTCTACAGAGTGAGTTCCAGGACAGCTAGAGCTACGGAGAAACCCTGTCTCAAAAAAACTAAAATCAATAGCAATAAAAGACTGTTTTCCTGTCAACAGCCCACAGCTACAGACAGCAGAGCAGAGGGAGGCTGACGGCACTAACTGGCAGGAAGAAGATGCAGGAGTCTGAGCCAAGACATCTGTAGTACCGAGGTGCTAAATGACATCATTGATAACGGGGACAGATGAAAAGCCCACTGAGCCCACCTCAGCCACCCACAGTGATGTGACCAAGAGACACAACGACTAAAGATGTAGTCCATGGCACATGAAAGTAGAACCACCAGACAAATCAAATTGAGGACAATTTGGCAACTTTAGGACAATGGTTCAAGCCCACATTATAGGCACAAAGCAGAATAGGACGTATTTAGCAGAGAAAAGGTGGGCCAGGTGAGCTGACAGTGCTGAGGGGTTTTCTTTACTGGGACACTGATGAGAACCTGCTGTGAAGCAGTGGCTCCTGGCTCTGAACACATCCTGACTTTAGTAAAGGGATTTTACCTGCCCTGCACCCTGAAAGAGTGAGGAGAGAGTGTGTGTGAGAGAGAATGTGTGGGCGGGAGGGAGGGAGGGAGGGAGAGAGAAGAGAGAGAGAGAGAGAGAGAGAGAGAGAGAGAGAGAGAGAGAGAGAGAGAGAGGAGAGAAGAGAGAAAGAAACTGTTTCCACATGGACAGAAAGAAAAAAAAAAAACAACTGTAGAAAAATGGTCACTTAGGAAACTTGGAAAATGCTTCATATTGCCCTCAGTGTCTTTTGTAAAGTGACAGGCTTACCTGCTGTGGTGCCAGGCATGCTGGGGTAGGGGCCAGTGGCTGGGGCTGGCTGGCTCATATACACACCATGCATCGGAGAGCCCTCTACTGAGCCTGCTGGGCTGAAGGTGGCAGGGAAGCTGGCTGGGCCTGAGGGCTGGTAGAGTACACCCCCAGCTGTGGGCATAGCCTGGAGCTACAGACAAAAAAGAGCCCACAGTCAGGTGCGGGGGGGGGGGGGAGGTTTTTGGCCTATTATGGGGATGGGCAAGGCAGGGTGGGCAGCACCTACCTGAGCATAAGGCAAGGGGAAAGCAGGCATCTGGGCACGCATCTGGACGGTCTGCTTCTGTTGCTCTAGGCGCATCTGCCGTTCCTTCTCCTGTTCCTGCAGGCGCTGGATAGCTAGCTGTCTCTGCACCTCCAGGTACTCCTGAAGCACGTGAGAGGCAGTGGTCAGGCCAGGCTGGGCCTCCCCTACCCACATGCTGGGTCAGGTGCCATACCTGCTTCTTCTGTCTCATGATCTCCAGCTTCTGTGCCAGCTGGATCTGACGTTGACGCTCAGCCTCCTCAGCTGCCCGGCGCAGCTTCTCCCTGTGCTCTTCACGCAAGGCGCTCAGAGCCCCTCGGGCGTCACGTATCTGTGCCAGCTTGTCCTGAAGCCCCTCGTAGTACACTGTGTAGAGAAGAGGGTAGCTCAGACCTCTCATGGGCTGAGAGCCTAGCTGATGTGGGCCTTTGTTCTCCTTGGGCAAAGATGCTGGTGACAGAAAGGAGCAGAGCAGGCCCCACCAATGGGACCACCTCCCATGAGCACTCTGGAGGAATGGAGTATAGGCAATGAGCTGTGGGTGTCCCAAGGCCCTGGGAATCATGAGCAGGACCCCCAGAGGGCGGGCACCTACGCCTGCGCTCATCCAGCTGGTTGAGCAGCTCGAGCAGCTGCGGGTGCATGCTGTTGATGGACTGGAAGAGTGACAGCACAGCTGAGTCGTTGGTAATGCTGCGGCCCCGCATGTGGTTGCTCTTCATGCGGTTGACGAAAGTGCTGACTGCATTCTGCAGGGCCTTGAGGAACTGCTCGTGGCTCTCCTCTGACTCCCCATTCTGGTACTGCTGGAAACACAGTGGGTAGCTGAGTGCCACAGCAGGATGAACGCTATGCCCATTAAGCTCAGGAAGCATCAGGTAGACAGGCGCTGCCCACTGTGTCCAGAGCCTGGCAGGTAGACAGGCGCTGCCCACTGTGTCCAGAGCCTGGCAGGTAGACAGGCGCTGCCCACTGTGTCCAGAGCCTGGCATGGACACAGGATCCAGTCCTTCATGCTTGACACATGACATGCCTGGTCTGCACACAAAGCTCAGAGCAAGGCCCTCACCCACCTCACCCATCCATGACTGGCAGGCACCTCAGCAGTTGAGGGACAAGAAGGGCCTCTTCTGAGGCTGTGGAACACTGGGGTCCACAGAGCAGCTGGAGCCTGGATCCTCCTTACTCTGACACAGCCCCCCAACCAGGACAGGAGACACAGCTCACCTCACTAAAGGGGCCGCTGCAGGGAGTTATGGGCTGAGAGTCTGTCTCCGGAAGAGGAGCCTGGAAGAGATCGAAGGATTAGAGGGTCTCTGGCCTGTTTTAGACCTTGCCCTAGGGAATGACAAGAGTGCAGAGGAGCCCCTCACCTCTGCCATGCTGTTGGGGGCTGTATGTGCTTCTCCAGGCTGGGCCGCTGGCTCTGTCAGGGGCACAGGCGCAGAAGGCGTGGGGCTCTTCCGCACTTCTTCCTGTTTCTTTTCCCAGTAGTTCCGGTTGAGGTATCTTGCAAGCTGCCAGGCAATAAAAGAGGGGATGAGGTGGCACTGGGGTGGCCGGGCTGGGGAGCAGGGAGGACAGCGCCCGGGACTGCTACTTACCTCAGGGTCGATGTCCTCAGCCAGAGGCGCTGATGAGTTCTGGGGAGACAAGCATTGAGTCTGAGGAGCCTGAAGATCAAGTGATGTGATCCCAAGTAATCTTTCAGACAGGGACCCAGATGGCACCAAATGACAGCGCATCTCAAGGCTAGCCAAAGTCCTAGCCACCTATCTGGCACCTGCCAGCCCTTTCCTCACAAAGCCTTTGTGGCAGGCATCCACTTTCCTTTGGCAATAAAATTTTAAGAACCTGGGTTATGAGACTATCATGTACCACCAGAACCTAACTTTATTAAGGCACAAGGCAGCAGTGGCCACACTAACTAGACTCCCTAGGTCGGTGCCAATACTGCATGAACACTGTGCTTAGCTCTAATGAAGCCCTAGTGTGTGCCCTGCTCGCATTCTAGGGAGGGAGGAAGCGTTTCCTCCACCAGCAGGTGCCAGGGCTGTTTCTAGCTCCAGGTGCCATCTGTGGCAGGCTACTCTAGAGAGCTCTACAGATCCTCCAGGTGAAATTCTAAATCGGCTACATCTTCACTTCCTATCTACAGAACTAGGGATGAGGTGGGTACCCAGAGGACCAGGCCTGTAAAACTTAGTATGTGCAAGGAAGTATGGAAGAGGTTCATCTCAATGGCAGGGGGATGCCATTCAATAAGACACAGTGAAGTCCTGAACCAACAGGACCCTTGTGGTGATCCCTGGAAAATGAGCAGCCAGCTTGGCTGAAAAGGCTCACCACAGGCGAGGAATACAGGCTGCCAGCTGGGGGCGCAGAGGAAGCCAAGGGTGTAGGCTCTGCCTTTGGATGTGCTGTATATGTTGTTTTCTGTCTCTGAGGCAGAAGAAGAAACAGAATTAGAGGCGTATATGGCAGAATCTAAGGAGCTGAGCCTCCACATACCCACGCTGCCACACCTAGAGTCCTCCATCAGCAGGGGAAACTCATAGGGCCCCATGGCTTACCATCCTCTCTTTCTCCTCAGCCTCTGACTGTGATAGGGCCAGAGCCAGCTGTAGCTCCTCCTCTTCCTGCAGGGCTGTCTCATCCCGCTTTGGGGGCAGCTGAGGACAGACAGGGTGGAGTGAGAAGGGCCCCAGGGAAGAGGTGAGAAGGTATCCTCTAGGGACTAGAGGGACCTTGTACCTGAGACTGCTGTGACAGGGGGCTGGTCAGGTACTCTGGGGGCAACTCAGTGGTAGAGGAAGCCTTCCCTTCTGCCTTCCTGCAGACAGAATGAGACACTGTAAGCAACCATGCACTGACACCACCCTCCCAGGGTTTGTTCACCATCTCCACAGACTGACAGTGAAGGTCCAAGCCCACCCTCCAGAGACTGGCAGAAGGGACCCTGGTGCCTCATCCAGGTGCAGAACGTGAGTGGGTCACTTGGCCTAAGTGAGTCCTTCTCCTGGCTGGGTGGAGCAAGGGCCCCTTTCTACAGTACCTTCATACTGCCCACTGCGCCTGACATGACCAGCAATGGTCCGTCCCTTCAGGTGCCAGAAAGGGCAGTGTCTTAGTTAGGGTTTCACTGCTGTGAACAGACACCATGACCAAGGCAACTCTGTTTGATTTTCGAGACAGGGTTTCTCTGTATAGCCCTGGCTGTCCTGGAACTCACTCTGTAGACCAGGCTGGCCTCAAACTCAGAAATCCGCCTGCCTCTGCCTCCCGAGTGCTGGGATTAAAGGCGTGCACCACCACACCCGGCCAAGGCAACTCTTTTTTTTTTTTTTTTAAAGATTTATTTATTTATTATATGTAAGTACACTGTAGCTATCTTCAGACACCCCAGAAGAGGGTGTCAGATCTTGCTACAGATGGTTCTGAGCCACCTTGTGGTTGCTGGGATTTGAACTCCGGACCTTCGGAAGAGCAGTCGGGTGCTCTTACCCACTGAGCCATCTCTCCAGCCCCCAAGGCAACTCTTATTATATACCCCCAAGGCAACATTTGATCAGGGCTGGATTCAGAGGTTCAGTCCATTATCACCAAGGTGGGAACATGACAGCATCCAGGCAGGCATGGTGCAGGAGGAGCTGAGAGAGTTCTACCTCTTCATCTGAAGGCTGCTAGCAGAAGACTGACTTCCAGGCAGCTAGGATGAGGGTCTCAAAGCCCACACCCACAGTGACACACCCACTCCAATAAGGCCACACCTTCTAACAGTGCCACGTCCTGGGCTAAGCAAATACAAATAATCACAGGCGGGCAGGCCAGGGCTTTTCTAGAGTTTGATCTGTATGTCGGAGGCTTCTCTACAAAGTAGGGTTGAGGGCCACGGATATAAAGCATAATTAGGATTTCAATTTAAACATGCTCTTTTCTAAAGGGAAAAAATGCTTTAACCACAGCATTGGCAGTCATGCCTAACTATTCTCCTCACCCCAGTTCCCAACAAATTTTAAAATTTTACAATAAACACAAACCACAGTTGAGAAAACCAAGAGAAGGGCTTGCAGATATGTTCTCATGTACACAATTAAACATGCATCTTTGCACTATACTTGCTTTTTTGAAGACATGGTTTCTCTGTGTAGCCCTGACTTTCCTGGACTGGCTTTGTAGACCGGGGTGGCCTTGAACTCAGAGATCCACCTGCCTCTGCCTCTCAAGTGCTGGGATGAAAGGTGTGCGCCACTATACTCAGCTTGTAAACTTCATTTCCAATCCAAAATAAGAATGTGTGCACCAGGTCTGAAGTCCCAGACCTGGAAAGGCTACATCAGGAGATTCAAGTCCAAGCAAGAGCTTATCTAAACAAAACTCAAAGCCAGTGACTGGTCCAGGGCAGTCTCAGCTGCTGTGCAGCGACATCATCCTGCCCACCCTGTCCTAAAGTGTGAGGCCACAGCAACTGCCCACCCTGTCCTAAAGTGTGAGGCCACAGCACCCTGTCCACCCTGTCCTAAAGTGTGAGGCCACAGCACCTGCCCACCCTGTCCTAAAGTGTGAGGCCACAGCACCCTGCACACCCTGTCCTAGAGTGTGGGGTGCTAGGGTCACCTGCAGAGCCACATTGGTTTGCCCCTTAGCCCTCCTGACAGCTTTAGGAGCCTGTGAGGCCTGCAGTCCTAAAGCATCAGAGTCGCCATGTAGTGCACACTCACTTGTTCAGCTGCTCATAGCAGGGCTCACACACGCGCACCTCCTTCTCAATGCCGAACTTGGGGATGGTGGAGTACTTGGAGGAGCACTTGCCACAGAAGATCTGCCCACATGCTCTGCAGTGATGCTGTGAGACAGAGCAGGACAGGTCCAGTGAACAAGAGCAGGGACAGGGGTAAGGACAAGTAGAGCAGAGAGGTGGGGACTCGCAGCAAACTCAGTTCCAGCCACCACTTAGAGGAAAGGAAAGGAATTAAAAATAAACAACAAAAAACAGGTGCTGATTCTGGATGTACAGTGAATTCCAGTGCTGTTGCTCAGACCCTGCAGGCCCCACATTCACACATTCACAACTGTCAGACAGGAAGTGAGATGGGAAACTATAGGGGGCCAGTGGCCAAACAGGCTGAGCTCCCTAGAAATAAGTTCTTCCCCAATCCTAGAGAAAGCCTAGAGTGACCCTGACTCAGCCTAAGTTTTCCATGTTCAGATCCCCAAGAAGAAGCTGGGCCCTGCCCATTAGGCAAATGTCAAATGATGACACTGAGCACCACAGAGGACAAACACCAAGCTCCTGCCCCAGGCGCCACATAATTCTGAGCTGAATGTGGTTCCAAAACCATCAGATTAGAGCAGACAGACAGAATCACACAAAGGAGCGCCGCTCTTTGTGAAGATGGCAGGGGCATGGGACCAAATGCCCAAGTGAGTCTCTGGGGGATACTCACCTTGCGGGTCACCACCCCAAACTGTACTCTGCACCGATGGCACTCCTCAGCATCCACCCAGTCAGGGGCCTGGGGACAACAGTCATCATCACATTTCCTTCCCTAGTGCTTGTAAACAGAAAGGTCCCCAGAGCAGGTCCCAACCTGACTTGAGTACCTGTGCCAAGACCACTGAATTCTGTGGCCTAAACCACATGGCCCAGGGTTAAGTTGCTCCAAAGAGAAGAACCTCCTCCAAACAGACTTCTTGTCAAAGGTAGAACCCTGATACTCGCCAATTTTGTGGATGTCGGTGTTTGCAACAGGGTTAGCCCCTCACTGTGTAGCCCTGGCTGTCCTGCAACTGACTGTAGACTAGGCTGGCTTTAAGATCACAGAGATTTGCCTGCTTCTGCCTCTGAGATACTGGGATTAAAAGTGTGCACCACTGCAACCAGCCTAGTTTTAGAGCTGTGTGAAGAAATTCACTCTGGGTGTGGTAGCGCAAGCCTTTAATCCCAGCACTCGGGAGGCAGAGGCAGAGGCAGGAGGAATCTCTGTGAGCCTGGTCTACAGAGCAAGTTCCAGGACAGCCAGGGCTACACAGAGAAACCTTCCATCAAGAAAACAAATAAAAATCAACCAACTAAACAAACAAACAAAACTCTAAACAAATAAACACACTTACTGCCCCTTTTCTTTTTTGGGGGGGTGGGTGGGATTGGTTTTTCTTTTGAAGATAGGGATTTTCTGTGTAGTCCTGGCTGTCCAGGACCTCACTTTTAGACCAGGCTGCCTTAGAACACACAGAGATCTGCCTGTCTCTGCTTGTGGAGGGCTAGGATTAAAGGTATGCACCACCACCTGGCTGGCTGTCTTTCTTTTCTTTCTTAAAAAAAAAAAGCTCTCTTCTCTTGCCTCCTCCTGTCTCCCCCTCTGTCCCCTCTCCCTCTCCACGTGCTCATGGCCCACCTCCACTCCTCCCCCCTCCCTTTCTCTGCCTCTACTCCCTTGTCAACTCCCCTCCCCATGCCCTAAATAAAATATTCTATACTAAAAATAAATAAATAAAGCCAGTGCTAGAGAGCCGTGTACATACTGAGTACTGTGCGTATGACACGCAAGCGCTTTAAATCCTTCACGTTGCCTTTCTTCCTTTCTTTTTTTTTAAAGATTTATTTATTTATTATATGTAATTACTCTGTACCTGACTTCAGACACTCCAGAAGAGGGCGTCAGATCTTGTTATGGATGGTGATGAGCCACCATGTGGTTGCTGGGATTTGGACTCTGGACCTTAGGAAGAGCAGCGGGTGCTCTTATCCACTGAGCCATCTCACCAGCCCACGCTGCCTTTCTTTTGAGTCAGGGTCTCATCACGTATCTAGCACAGGAGTTCATGGCAATGCTCTTCTGCAGTGCTGAGATTAAAGGCACAAGCTACCCCTACTAAACCCCAAACAAGAAAGAGTCCCAGGTCCTCCCTTCTTCCTCCCCAGAGCTCCTAAGCCAGTCAGCACCGGCTGACCCAGGACTCACTCTTTCAGCAGCAAACATGGCATCGCTTTCCTTAAATTCAGGGAAGACATGTCCTGGGAAGAGAAGGCGACAGTCACTACTGGATGCCTCCCTGGTCACCACGTCTAACCCCCGACATCGGCCTCATCAGACAAAACTGGCAGGACTAGGAAAGGGTACCCAGAGTTCTGTGAGACCCAAGCCCAACCAGGTATCACCACAACACCCTAATCTATGACCCCCATCCTAATCCATGACCCCCATCCTAATCCATGACCCCCATCCTAATCCATGATCCCCATCCTAATCCATGATCCCCCTTCTTTAAACCCCACCAGCCCTCTAGGGTTGCCATATTGCAAGGAAAGACCTTCTGCCTCCCTGGCCTGGCCTAAAACCTGCCAGTGACTTTGGGAAAACACCGTCAGTGTGTCTCATACAGACAGCACAGCGACAGCATTCCGGTCATCCTCTCCGCTGGCATGAGCCACTCTTGGAGCCTTGCAGCAGGTCCAGTGTACTCTGACCCCAGGGTCTGAACTGGAGCAAAGGTGCCACAGCAGAGCCGGGGAGACAGCTCAGTGGGTAAGCACTGACCGCTCCTTTCAAGCAACCCATTCCATTAAAAGCACACAAATGGTGGCTCACAACTGTCTGTAATTCTAGTCCCAGGAGATCCAAGGGCACCAGGCATGCACATGGTCCATGAACATATACTGCCGGCAAAGCATCCATACACATTAAAACAAAAATAAAAAATAGAAAAGGTGCCAAGGCCCTGGGCTGCTGCTGGTGTTCAGACCTCCTAGCATCCGCCACCCTGACTTGCGAGGTCTTCCCTGTCGGCTCAACCTGTACTGCTCCCAGGAACCATGACACTCAGAAACCTGCTTAGCTCTAGACTTTAGTGTTTACTGCCTGAAAATAGCCTACCGCCTCCCTGTGGGGTAGATGTGAAGGGTGTAAGACCTTGTCAGAGCCTGGCCTCCCTCCATTGAGCTCTTCAAGGTTTAGGGAACACTGCCCCCTCATTCCCATCACTCAGGGAGGACAAGCCCGCCCTCCCTTGTCCCTATTGTTGATGTTATCTAGTGTTGCTAGAAAGACAGCCCTGTGGCTTCTAGAGACTCTGTTCTCAGCCTGGGGCTGGGGCTGTTCTCACTTACCTTCCACCTTCATGATCTGGTATGTGTCCTGGACCACCTTGTACTTGGGTTCGTTCCGGAAGGCATGTGCCCAGGCCTGGATCAGGTACAAGATCTTGTTCCGAACATTAACTTCCACTTGCCTCTGTGGAGCAGGAAGAAAGTGGGGAGGGCTCAGGTGTCTGAGGTCTCAGAGGGAAGAGCCATCTAGCAAGACCAATTGCCCTGACCAGAGACGATTAGTGCAAAGGCAGGGGAGAGTTCCTAGGGTTGCCAGACACCACTTAATCACAGGAGCGACTCTCTTGGGTTTATGCTTGCTCGGGGGATCACAATTTTTAATTCCGAAAAAAAAATCAGGGGACTCCCGGAGAATACACTGCTTCATGTTCCCAATCTACAACCATGTCTCCTTCCATCTCTCCAAGGGATCCTGGGCAGTAACATAGTTCTCTAGGGTCCACAGCTAAACTCTCCAAAAGGCACAAGGAAGACAGGACCATGATCTGAGAGAGGAAGGGAGATGTCCTCTTCAGATGTTTCTCCACAGTGGGCTCAGGCCCTGTGAGCCACAGTCCAGCTTCATGCTTGGCACTGTCTTGGGGAGGCTGTGACACATTATGTTGGGACAACGCAGCTTCAGGGCCTTTACACTGGGATTTGTGTTTCCCTCTAAGGGTTCCCTCCAGGAAAGGAGAAGACCAGCCTGGTGCCCCTGCAGCACAGTGGGACACAGTGTGACAAAACAACAACAGGGAGTGCTCCTAACACTTTGCTCTTTCCAGCTAGGACCTGCTAGAACAAACAGGCCCTGGTCTGACTCAGGACTCAAGTGAGAAGGACCGAGCTACCAGCTCAGCGCCTGAGACAGGTCCTGGGCAGCATGAGCTGGGGCTTCCTGAGAGACCAAACCCTGATGCTGGGTCCCATGAAACGGGGAACAGCACCGCTTTGGCCAATCCAGCTGCATTACCATCCACATCACAACCCTTAGGTGGTCCTGGGGATAGTCTCACATGGATCCAGCCTTTCCTCCTCTCTTGAAAGGTGTGAATTACACTCTCCCTGGGGCAGCTCCTTGCTAAATGTTTTGCCTTCTTGACTCTGTCACCTAGACCTGGACCTCTCTGCTCAGATCTCTCCCATCCCTGAATGTGCTGCTCCGAATGTCTTCCCCAAGCTCGCGTCGCACATATACTCCATGGCCATCTATGTTCACAGGCATGTAACCTACTGCCCTTAAAAGCTCAGCTGCATGCCCTAGTTCTTGGAAGCCTTCCCCAGTCCCAAAAGAAGTGTCTTTCTCATCTTGGAGAAACGACCCATGAGCCTCAAGGCATCTCTCCCAGGGTCTACACTAGACTCACAGTAAGTGACCACTCATTCTTACCCTCACCCCCTCTAACACACCCACTGCTCCTCCTGCTGTAGTTTGCCCACAAATAGAAGAGCTGGCACTATTCCTGAATCTACCTTCTCTCATGCCTCCCAGGATGCCCGCCTACCTTCAGCAGCTCCTTCAGTTCTTCCATGGTCTGTTTGTTGGCCACTTCATCATGGACTGTCTGGCCACAGTTCTTTACCACAGACTCCATCACCTGAAAACCCCAAGGAAGAGAAAGGCCTAGCTTGTGTTCAGGGAAGGGCCCCTCTTGCTGGAAGACAGGCCTCTGAACCCACCCAACTTGTCAGAAACCCCAAGCAGCAGCTCAAAGACGGGTTCCAGCCTGATGACATCCAGTCCCTCAGGGGCATACGGACGACAGCTAGAAGAGCAGCATTTTTGCTCCCTCCCATTCCCATAAGTGTGGCCGGGCTCAGCGGCCGAGCCCACAACTGTACTTAGTGCTAAAGGTCTCGACTGGTTGCTATGTGGAGGCCTGACACTGGAAGGGTAAGATTCTTGAGTATGAGGAGAGAAACAATGCAACAGCGTTCTGGTTACCTCCAGAGCGTACAAAGCCACATGGGGGTTCTTATCGTTGACCTTCTTCTTGATGGAGTTTACAGCATATTTTGCTCTGGAAGAAGGGAAAAAGGGGGGGGGGGGNGGGAATTAGTAACAGCAGAAAGAGAAAAGGATGGGAAGCCCTCCATAAGGTTAGGAAAGCCCTCCACCATATTTCTTTAAGTATTGAGACAGGGGTTTTCATACCCCAGGCTGGACTCAAACCTTGGACTTCTGTCTTTACTTCCCAAGCACTGGGATAACAGGCAGTGCCGCCACACCTGGGTTATACTGTGTTGAGCATGAAACTCAAGGTTTAATACATGCTAGGCAAATATTCTACCAACTGAAATATATGCCAACCCCGATTTTTGCCCTTCAGACCTCCTCACTGAAATACCAGTGAGTCTAAGTACCTCCAGACTGTACAGTTTAATTGTCCCAAGATATCAAAGCAACCTGGACAAAAAAAACCTCATGTTGCCAATTTAATCTTAGAAGAGGGGTGGTTCTCCTCACTTACTGGGTGTCCCCCTGACGGATCAGGTCGCAGATCTGTAGAATGGACTCCCAGTCTGTCTCCAATAGAAGCTGGCTGGTGGCTTTGTCTAAAGGAAAGAGATGCCATTCAAAGGGTCCACTGAGCTCTGTTCCCAAGGTGGCCCCCTCAAAGGTCAAGAACGTCCCTCATTTTTACAGTCAAACCAAACTGAAAGTCCTCTTGAAGTATACTGACACCCGTGGAAATGGCATCCTCCCATGCAAGAAGCAAATAATGTAGAAATTATGCTCATTCCCTGTCAGCTGTCCACGCAAGCTGACTTCACTCAATTCCCACAGACCCTCAGGAGATAGGTACGACTTACATCTGCTTTAAAGATAAAGGAGGAGGAGGTAGAGAATGCCCTTTGTCACAGCTTCCTGGGCACTTTAAAATGACACACACTGCTGCTTCTCAACAGAGTGCCATCCTTTAGAAGTTTTGTCCTTTACCTCTTAGCTGGGGTAATGTAATGGGTCCCTTAGCAAGCTTAGGGATACGAGGGATGACTTCTCCGTGGCAAGTGGAGGGTGTGAAACTAACCCCCAGCCAACACCTCTTCACACTCTGATCACCCCTCTCTTACAAAAGTGAGCTATCCCAAGATACACCACCCTTGTTACTCATTCAACAAGTTAGTGGAGTCATACCTCAAGTGCTGGACCTCCCAGAATATGAGACTAAGGTAAACGTTTCATCATCTAAGATTCCCTTTGAAAACCTTAGCTTAGAAAGAAGCAAGTGAGCAGCCTAGGATGGGGCCTGCTCCTGGACACAACGCTTTTATTGAGGGAATAGCGCATGCATGTCAATCTCATTTTTCCCTCCTAAAATTTACACTGTCCAGGAACCGCAGATAGGATCAACAAGCACGTTCAACAACGGGAAAAAGATGTCTTCCCAAACCCCCAGGCACTACCAGAGCGCAAGAGGCTGACTGAGGTCCTAAGAAGCATTCCCCATGGGGCTCGAAAGGTTTAAGGAAGGCAGTATCGGCTCCACCCTTCGAAAAGGTGTTGGGGGTCTGGGACCCGCATGAAGCTAAGATCTGAGTCATGACTTCATGACTCAGGGCTTTGGCCCAATCGGTTCAGGACCGTCCAACCCAGAGGAAGAGAGGTTCGTCGCGGACCCCCAAAGAGCATGGGTCACTGGAACCCCAGGACTCAGTGTACAACCCGGGCGGCCACACCCGAGGCCCGGGAACCGTGCAGTGGTCCACGGAGGCCGATGGCCGGTCTAGGTGGCCGTCCCGCTCTCCTGAGACCTACGGAGGCAGCATCTGGCCGGTGCGCGCGAGAGAGCTGACTTGGAGCTGACGGGCGGACGCGTTACCTAGGAGACGCTCGAAGGTGCCGCTGCCTCGCCCCATGGCGACCCCACTCCGGACCGACGCTGCAGTCGCTCCCTCTTTCGGAGCTGACGCGCCCCCCAACTTCCGCTTCCGCCTTTCTTTTTCTGCTCACGCACGCGCAACGCCTCGGCGCCGCCCCGAGTCCTGCTCCAAGGCGAGCCTTGCGCTTACATACTGACTCTGAGCGTTCATTGGACCGCTCAGTCCATTGGGACTAACCAATGAACAGCCTGGACGAGAGGTCTATCCAATGAAAGCTAAGCGGAGGCGGGCCTCACGGCGTGGTAGCTCGGAGGTACAAGCGCGTTTGCCAGGGAAGGGATGTGTCTCCTGCTGGGGGCTTCTGGAGTCGGGAAGACCCTGCTGGTGAAACGCCTTCAGAATATCCTTCCGCGCCGAGTGGGCAGGCGGGGGCTCTCAGGCAGGGTGGGGAGGGAGCACCCCGGGGTCTCATCACGGGAACTCCGCCCTCTGCCACGCCATGGCCCTTGACCGCCAGTACAGCTGAGCTCCGGAGATGGCAAAGGCGACCTGGGAGAGCCCCCACCGACGCGGCCCACGGTAGGTATCGGCCTCTCTCAGGTCTGACCAACATGGGTTACCTTTGAGGCTTGCAAAGGTCCTCAGACCTTTTCTAATGGAAGCCGCGGTGCCTGTGGTCAGTGGGTTGGGTACTGTCTTCGGCAGAGGAACTCCCATCACTGGACTTCTGAGTGCAGAGAACCCGAAGCCCGCCTTCCGGTGGGCACCTTTCTCTCCCATCCCTAGAAACTCATTCCGTTGTCACTCTCAGGGGCCATCTCTATGGTCGACGTTGGCCTGGAGTCTCCAGAGAGCTGCTTTTCTTGGTGGCGAGAGCAAAGGGCTTGAGCAGTTGTCACTGGCTGTGGGTGTTTAGCTCCCTCATCGCGGAGCTGCCATCCAGAAGCTCACCACAGCACACCGCCTGCGCTGGTCTCAGTGCGTTGTGGTTTTTTTCCATAGGTGGGCACCAACCTTACAGACATTGTGGCCCACAGGAAGATCACCATCCGAGAGCTCGGGGGATGCATGAGCCCCATCTGGTCTAGTTACTATGGAAACTGCCAATCGCTCTTGGTGAGTTAATACTTCAAGCTTCTTTGGGGGTCAGTTTTGTCTGACTCCCTGAACCATCAAGTGTCAGCCCTACTTTTCATGGAATCGGGTTTGGGGGTCTTTGATGGCTGTGCATTGGTCTGATTTCCTGAGCAGGGCTCAGACTCTAGGAGGCTTGTTGAAGGCACCGCATGTTCTATGCCTTGATACCTGAATACGCCCAACATTTTACATCCCTCTAGTTGGTCCTATCCGTAGAAGAAAGGAGCACCAAATTCTGGGATGAAGAGCTGTTGGCCACAGTAGACTTCATTTTACAGTGACAGTCGTCCTAGTACAACCCCCTTGGCCATTTCTGAAACCTGTTGTTTAAAAGCCAGTCTGGGGCTGGTTATGTAGCTCAGGAGAGTGCTTGCTCTAGCTACATGTGAAGCCCCAGGTTCAAACTCCTGCATCATAAATTTAAATCAATTTTAAAAGGTGTCTGTGGGCTCTTGTGAAATGAGCAGGCAGAGCACACTGGTCAGGACTATCTTCTGTAGCATGCTTTCCTTTTCTCCCTAGTTCATGATGGATGCCTCTAACCCCACCCAGCTCTCTGCATCCTGCATGCAGCTCTTGGGTCTCCTTTCTGCCGAAGAACTTGCAAAAGCCTCAGTCCTCATACTCTTCAATAAAATGTATGGGTCTACGGGCAGGGCGGGATGAAGGGCAAGGTATCCCAAGGGCTTGCTCTACTTGAGTACAGCCAAGACCATGGGGTCTGCAGCGGGGAGGTGCAGCCGTGGGTAGGACAACTTTGTGGCGAGCACCACTTTGACAAAGTGCTTCTTCAACTACAGTGACCTACCCTGTTACATGACCATGGAGGAAATGAAGTCATTGATGAGGCTTCCAGACATCATTGCTTGTGCCAAGCAGAACATCACCACGGTAGAAATAAGTGCCAGGAATGGCACTGGCTTGGCAGCAGTGTTGCTATGGCTCCAGAATCAACACAGGCACAGCAGCTGACAGAAGGATGGCTGATCCACCCAGTGCCTAGGAGGCAAGTGCCTGAGGTGTTTGATGGGAGCAGGCTACCCAGTGCCTAGGAGGCAAGTGATGGGGGTCTGCGCCGTGACCAGTGAACAAGCACACACTTACAAACACCACTGTCATCTCACTTCTGAACAATGGTCCCAAGACAGAACAAACTGCAGGTGTCTTCATATCTCCCACCAAAAACTGGACCCGCTGAGGGCTTTGAACTACACGGAGGCCAAGTCATTTTTATAGGACAGTCTCTGCCCTTCTCAGTTCCTGATATTCTGACCATGTTGCACAGAAAAAAAAATAATAAAGTTAATAGGAATTGGGGAGTGGAGGAGGGGTGAGATGGCTTAGCGGGTAAGAGCACTGACTGCTCTTCTGAAGATCCTGAGTTTAATTCCCAGCAACCACATGGTGGCTCACAACCATCTGTACAGCTACAGTGTACTCATATACATAAAATATAATTATAACAAAAAGAACTGTTGTCTTGGCCTGGAGAGATGGCTCAGCATTTGAGAGCTGTCTGCTCTTCTAGAGGTACTGAGTTGAACTCCCAGCAACAACATGGTGGCCCACTATACTGAGATCTGATGTGTTCTGGCCTGCAGGTATACATGCAGATACAGGACACATATACATAAAATAAATTTTAAAAAAAGAGAAAATATTTAATCCCAGCACTTGGGAGGCAGAGGCAGGTGAATTTCTGAGTTTGAGGCCAGCCTGGTCTACAGAGTAAGTTCCAGGACAGCCATGGCTACACGGAGAAACCCTGTTTCAAAAAACCAAAAAAGAAATAGAATTGTGTCTCAAATGAGAAAAAGTAGGCAGGATGTGGTGCCTGTAGCTTGAGCTACTCGAGAGACAAAGGCATAAGGATCATTTTAAGCTCAAGACTTGAGCTTTTCATAAAGATGGGGGGTGAGTGGGACAGGAGTGGTACTTAGCACTTGAAGTCAGGCAGGAGGGTCTCTTGAGATCTGGCTGACACCGTGAGAATCCGTCTCAAAAAGACCAAAACTCGGGGTGTGGGAGTGTCTGTGACCTCACCAGAAACAAGAATGCTCTCATTGAAGGGTTTATTCAATAAGATTTTATCTCTTTATGTACAGGGATGTATGAGTTCCCACAAGTGGACAAGAGAAGGCACACAGGAGGTGTTAACATTCTACAGGGATGGCTTGTCGCGTGCATTCTGGGCTCAAATCTGCTGAGGAAAACCTGCAGATCAAGGTGCCTGAATTTCAACCACGACAAAGTGCAGAGGGCTGGGGAAGCCCTTATGTATCCTGCCCCTTACACCATGAAGACTTTTGCACGCATGAAGTCGTATATATGTACCTATGTGTGTATATGAATCATCAATCATTCAGTAATGATGTAACAGTGGACAGGCTCCACCTTACCTGCCAATATTTAGAGTGTTCAGGGTCAGGACTCCGAGATGGCAGCAGACACCAGACCTGACTTTGGGGTGGGCAGGGAACAAGAGCCACCACATCTTCCATACCAGAAATGAGAGGAGTGGGGATGCCAGATGGGGCTCCACACATCATTCTGGACAAGGTCAATCTGAGATGGCCTAAGCAGAGCAGGAAAACATCCACTTAGCTGGGATGTTTTGTGAAAACACAACACTCAGAAGATAATCCCTGAATGCATGGGTATGGGCTTAATAAACATCACAGAACGTGAGAGGAGGCGAGCACATATAGGCATGGGCACATATAGGCATGGGCTCTTTGAGGGACAATTACCCAGAGTCCTTTGACATAGGTCACAGTTGAGCTTTGGATGTGTGGCCACATTGTTTCTAAAGAACTCAAAAGTCTGTACCCTCTGGTAATGGTGGCTCCCAGGCCCTGGCTCTAGTCCTGCTGCACAGTGGGAAATCAAGTGGCCGATGTACCCTGCTCTATTCTGGCCTTTGCTACTGTTGGGTGTGTGTCTGCACACTCACTCATCTTGTCACATTGACAAGTGTTCACCGGGGCTTTGAATAAGCACGTTGGAGAGCAATGGCCCAGACTTCAAAGAGAGCAAAACTTTAATAAATCTTCACTCTGGAAAATGCACATTTGGAAGAGGGACCAAAAGCACTGCACCAGGCTCCAGGAGCAGCTTTGCTGGAGGGAGGCTCCTAGGTCCTGCTAGAGGACTGTGGGCTTCCCCAGCACGGTCTAAGCTTCACTCTTCTGATGTCTAGGTGAGGTTTTTGAGACTCTCCCAACCTGTTCAGGCAGGCCACACATTTGCTGCAAGTCAAGACTGGCTTTGAACTCCCAATTCTTTTGCCTCTACCCTCTTGGTATAAATACTCTGCTCTGTCAACCATTGAAGCCTGGTTTTCATGTGTATTCGTCAAGGCACTCAGTCAGTACTGAAACCCCCTCTCTATCCAAACCAAGGGTGGGCTGGGAGTTCTGGTCATTTGTACAGAACCCTGAGGGCAAATAAATAGTGCTGATGAGCCGGGCGTGGTGGCGCACACCTTTAATCCCAGCACTCAGGAGGCAGAGGCAGGTGGATTTCTGAGTTCGAGGCCAGCCTGGTCTACAAAGTGAGTTCCAGGACAGCCAGAGCTATACAGAGAAACCCTGTCTTGAAGAAAAAAAAAATTGTGCTGATTGCCAACCTCCACTTGCCCTTCCACCAGCCCACTAACCTGCTTTGCTCTGCCCCTGCCTTCCAATGGTTGCAGTGAGCCCATGGAAGCTGCTTAAAACAATAGGGTGACCTACACCAGCAGCCTCAGTAATTAGCTGGATTAAGGGATTGAGTCCATTCTACAGTGGTCCTGGCTCGCCTCAGCTGTAACTTGTTTCAGAATGAACTTAGGCTCAGGGAAAATATCAGTCCTTCCAGCTGTGTCTCAGGCAAGTGCTGGGGGGTGGGGGGCCTGCCCTGGACGAGACGGGATACCGTGGCCGTCACTCTTATAAGGACAACCTTCAGAGGAAGGAGATGCACCCTTCCAAACTGAACGCTTACTCTCAGGACCTCATCCAGGGAGAACATCTGCTGCCTCTCCCTTACCCAGGTCTAGCAGCTCCCAGACCAGTTTCCAGGGGACCCCTGGGTCTCTGCATCACAGATAAGCGCCGACCTGCCTCTGGGAAGAGCCGCCTGGTGGCTGTGCAGGTGTCATTTCCTGTCGATGTAGCTTCTTCAGGGCTCTGTAAGCCTGCACAGCCCGCTCCCGCTCTTCCCCCAGGATTCGCCGGCGGGCCAGTGAGGTGGCCGGAGCTGGGGACCCGCCACCAGGACCCAACAGCATCTTCTTCAGCATTAGTGATTTCTTGCCAGGCTGAGGAGGAGAGAGAAGGCTGTAGCACACGCTCCGCTGGAGACGAAGGGGGCAAAGGGTTCTGGCTGCTCCAGCAGTCTAGGGTCCCTTAACATGGTCCTGGGCCAGGACATGCTTGCTCCCCAGCAAGGGAAGACTCTACACGCCTCTCTGCATTCCCTGGTGGCCACGTACCGCATCTCTGCTTGTGCTCCTCCTAGGCTGAACTGTCAGCTCTGGGGGCTGCAGCACAACTTCTCCAAACTTCACAGTATCTGAAGAGACAGTGAACAGAAACCCATGCTGTTTCTGACTTGCCCGCCTACCCTCCCTCTTTCTTAAAGGCTTCAGAACTCACTCATCCACTGGCCTACTAATGGTGGTGAGCCTGGGTGTCCACAGGGCCCACCCAGAGTTATAGTGGGAAGCCCAGGCCCAGCCCTGTGAGGATCACAGCTTCTGCCTTGCTCTGGGAAGAGCTACCTTTCAGTAGCTCCTGCTCCAACTTGTCCACTGCTCTTGCTTCCCTTTTCTTCTGGGCCTTTTCCAGTCGTCGCTTCTGGAACCTGGGGGAGGAACACATGTTTTCCAGATGCCTAAGCTCTCGGTCCATTTTAGGGACAGCAGAGGTCAGCCTGTCCTGGAGAGTTCCAAAATGCGGGGATGGGATGCAAACCCACGCTCTGCATCCAACGGGCTCTCCAAGGGTCCCCAGTCAGCATTCCTCAGCCCCAGGGAATGAAAAGCCTAGATATTTTGGGAGGGACAGCAAGGATGCAGATGCAGCTAAGTGGCGTCTATCGAACACAGGCATGCTGCTGGAACCATGGGCTGTCTACATGCAGCCCGAGTGAGGATCAGGTGGGAGGCACCATGAGTGGCACATCACACATCTTTGTATACACACACACACACACACACACACACACACACACACTCTCTCTCTCTCTCTCTCTCTCTCTTATTTCTTTTGGACAAAACTACTTCTCTATGTACTGCCCAAGCCAGGGGTGGCCTGAGCAGGAGGAGGTGACTGAGCAGATGGGAAACCAAGCTCACGGTGGGGACAGTGCACGAGCACATCCAAGCATCATGAAAGTGACATTATCTTCTCTATAGCCAAGGACACCAGGCCAAGAAGGTACAGACCCTGCACAAACAACATAAACTCAAATCCCTTTCAGACCAAGAGAAACACTAGCGACAACCCCACTACAGTGCGGGTGGCAGGCTGCATGTCAGCCCCACATGGGTCACTCCACAGCGTTATTCCCTGGAGGATATGCTGCCACGACACCCAGCAAGCTCTCCTGTAGCACACACCAAGCTTATCTTTCTCCACCCTCCTACAGCAGCGGCTCCAAGGCAGTCAACTGCCCCTTCCTGTCCAGCTCTTAGTCCCTCTAGTGTTGTCTCCAGAGGAACCAACTAAACAAAACGGAAGCACGGTCTGTGGAGTACCGACCGGGCTCCAGCTTCCCACGTTAAGAATCTGTTCTGATCATGGCTTCAGCTCATGATTCTCCTGAGTCCTCAGATGGAGACTCCTGAAGCACTATCTCCAGGACCCACAGCCTCGAACCTCGGGGGCCTCCAGGCTCAACTCACGCTTTCTTCCGCTCAGACTTCTCCTTCTTGGGAGCTGCCTGCACCTCTGGCTGCCGAGGGGCCTGGTTCCTGCTAAGGAACAGCACATGCTGGGCCTCCTGCTCCATGCGCTGGACATAGGCCACATCAGACTCCCCCTTCCTTTGCTTGAACTTGGGGACAGTGATGTCTGGCTCCTCTCCCTTCGCTTCCTTTTCCAATGTCGTCTTGAAAGCCACCTGGGCTGAGGAGAAAGGACACCCAGGGTAGGTGTAGAGGAAGCTCGGGAAGAGGGGCTGGTGACAGGTAAGTAGCCGGGGTCCATTTCCCTCCTACAGCCACAAGAGGGGAGGACCAGGCTTAATGACAGGCAGAGAGAAAGCTAAAGTATTCAGTTCAGAGGAGCCCCAAATGTGATGTCAAGACCCACCGGCTCCTGTCATTGATGTCCACTGCCACACAGGCAAACAAAGAAACCAGAGCAGTGCCGGTCACAGCAGCACATACCCATGATTTCAGCAATCAGGAGGTGGAGATAAACTGATTTTGAGGCCAACCAGGGCTACCTAGAAACAACCTATCAGAAAAACCCAAAACACACCAGTGTGACTGGAGAGACCATGTACTCCAAGGGCTGGAGAGAAGACTCCACAGTTGAGAGCACTGACTGATCTTCCAAAGGTCCTGAGTTCAAATCCCAGCAACCACATGGTGGCTCACAACTGTCTGTAACTTCAAGGTCTGACACTCTCAAACAAACAGACATGCATGTAGGCAAACCACAACACACATTAAAAAATAAAAATAAATTTTAAAAAATTTATTCCTAGCCGGGTGTGGTGGCACA
Source organism: Mus pahari (assembly GCF_900095145.1). Classification (NCBI taxonomy): domain Eukaryota; kingdom Metazoa; phylum Chordata; class Mammalia; order Rodentia; family Muridae; genus Mus; species Mus pahari. The sequence goes on along the minus strand of NC_034603.1, from coordinate 87,599,452 downwards.
TGCCTTTAATCCCAGCACTCAGGAGGCAGAGGCAGGCGGATTTCTGAGTTCGAGGTCAGCCTGGTCTACAAAGTGAGTTCCAGAACAGCCAGAGCTATACAGAGAAACCCTGTCTCGAAAAAAACAACACCAAAAAAATGTATTCCTTAAGGACTTCAGTGTGGCTCCCCAGCAACCACACTGGGCAGAAAGACCCATAACGCCATCTTTAGGATAACTCCATGAAATCCAACGCCTGGTCTACAAAGTGAGTTCAAGGACAGCTAGGACTATACAGAGAAACCCTGTCGGGGGGGGGGGGGAGAATTTGGGCGACCAGACCGGTGCAGACAAAGCTATGGTGGCACACAGTAAGGGCTGTACGCTGTACATACCCTCCTTTTTTCTCTTCTTGTTACTTAGCGTCTTTTTCATCTCCTGTCTGCTCTTCATAATTTCTCGGAGCCGAAAAGGGATTTCTTGCTCATCCTGGTTCTTAGGCTTGCAATTCACTTTCTTCTTTTCTTTGCTGGAAAGGAAACCCAGGCGGAGTGTGATCCTTCCCACGTACAACACAGCCGGACACGTAGTAGGAATTAACCCCGTAAAGAAACGGTTCAGGGGCCACCCTCACCCTCGACCCAGGCTGCCCTCAACTGCTTTTTCTCAGCACGCTGAGACAAAAGGCGCTCTAGAGCCCAGGAAGGCTGGCAGCTCTGACCTGATCCCCGGAACGTGGCTCACGAGAAACTGGGGACACTCACCTCCGTTCATTCAACACATGGCTGAACGAGGGCCTGTGCAGAAAAGTTCCCAAATGGGTCCTCTCCCGGGGATGGCACCCACCTGCGCTGTCCCGGCCATGAGGCCGAGCGCTGCCGTCCCTGAGACTGCTGCTGCCGCCGCGCCTGCGGCTGTCCCGAGCCTCCAAGACCGGCCGACCGCGGGGTCGCCAGCGCTACGCGCCCAGGCCTCGCCATTACCACCGCAGGAGCGTCCTGCACGAAGCTATTTCCGCCCTCCTACAAGGTCCGGGCCGGCGAGCATCACTTCCGCTTCCTGCGCTGCGTCCCAAGCTCCTTGGCTCCGGCATCCGCACTGGCTATGGGCTCGGCATCCACCCTGGCTATGGGTTCGCTGCTGCAGAACCTGTCCCGGGGAGGCCGGGTGCGAACTGCGCTCTGGTGCTGGACACATGCCGGCTGCCTGAGCTACCTCCAGTGCCCCAGCCCGGTTGCGCGAAGCCTTTCGTGCAGCCGGGGTATCCTCGGTCGTGGAGGCAGGCCAGCGCTTGGAGGAACTATGGTCAGCGTGCTCACTGAGCGCTTTCTTCAGGTCTGGGCCCCAGACGAGTTAGTGGGCAAGTAAACTGCAAGAGTAACAGTGACCAGGGTCATGGGTGAATAGCAGGAAAGGGGACCCGAGAGCCTTTGAGACGTGAGACGGAAAATGGAGTGACCCAGTGACCTTAAGCGTCTCTTGTGAAGTGATGGAAGGACGACACCGGGCCGAGGATGTAGTCAACATGGTCAGAGAAGTGCTTAGCTATAGCTGGCTGATGAGGGTCAACCGGCCCAATGGCCTTCCCCTTATCCTGTCCAGGATGTGTCCTCTGGCTGGCTGTCCGATCTGGAGTTGTTCCTCGTGCAATCTTTGAGAGCGAATGCCCAGTGCCAGGCACTGAACTGAGCAAGCCCTTAACAAGTTCCTTTTCATACCAACCAATATGTCCACTTCCCAGATAGGGAAACAGTGTACAGAAGTCAGGAGAGTCATACGGATTATCCCGTGTTCGCAGGGAACTCAACATTTCTCCAGCTGGGACTGCTGCCAGAGTCTTCACAGACGCCGTGCTCCGGTGCACGTCACTGATAGCTGCAGAAAGTTGGGGATGGACCACAGGGAAGAAGGTTTCCAAGTAGGTACAGAGGATGACAGGGAGCCTAAGGCCTCCCTGCCCAGGGGGAGCCCCACAGGGCCCCCATACTCGCTGCCACCTGAGCTTGAGCCTCCCACAAACTGCTGTATGAGTGGCTGCCCTAACTGTGTGTGGGTAGATTATGCAGAAGCTCTGCTGAAGCTCTACCAGGATGGCGGGGAGAAGGCCCTGGCCATTCTAGAGGAGCAGGTGACAGATGAGAACCTCAAGGCCTTCCTCAGAATGGAGATCCGGCTCCGCATGCAGAGCAGAGCCTGAGCCAGTTTACCTGGGACTCCTTATCTTGGACAGACACTACCTTCAAGGAACAACAGGATCACTTTTGTTCCTGAGTCTGGAAGACTCCACAAGTCTGCAAGGAATAGGAATTATTGCGTAACAACTTCACCTCAGAATAAATGAATCCCCTATGATAACCATGCAGGAGCTTTTGTGTTGTCCGTATGCCTGCGTTATTTTGTCAAAGAAAGCATGCCTAGGCTGGCTGTGTGTCCCTGTTGAACAGCTACAGCTTTCCCTATGGGTGAAGCTGAACTGAATCCATGTCTGTGAACGCCCAGTGACAGGAGCGGTCCCAGGCCCCAGTGTACCTGGATGTCCTGCTGAGAGTGAATTCTGGTTCGAAACTGTTTGTGGTAAATGAGATCCAGCATGTGGAAGGGAGCTAGCTGCTCCCTGTATCCTGTGGGTCCTGGAGGGAGACATTCTGTTCTTTCTACCGTGTAGTGGTGAGGGCCACCCCTTAGAGTTCTGAGTACTGCTAGAATAATCAAGGCAGCTGGGACAGCAAACTCCAGGACGAGCTGTCGGGCGGTAGCAAGGACTGAGCTTAGCCGGGTGTGGTGGCGCACGCCTTTAATCCCAGCACTCAGAAGGCAGAGGCAGGTGGATTTCTGAGTTCGAGGCCAGCCTGGTCTACAAAGTGAGTTCCAGGACAGCCAGGGCTACCCAGAGAAACCCTGTCTCGAAAAAAAAACAAAAACAAAAAAAAACAAACAAACAAACAAAAAAAAGAACTGAGCTTAAGTGCATTGGTACCCACCTATCCTGTTTATAGGGAGAGCTAGGATTATAAAGTGACTTCCTCCTGAGGTTGAGATGATAAGTAGGACTTTTTCCATGTTTGGTGGTTTTGGTTGGGTTTTTTGTTTTGTTGTTTTTTCGAGACAGGATTTTTCTGTATAGCCCTGGCTGTCCTGGAACTCACTCTGTAGACCAGGCTGGCCTCGAACTCAGAAATCCGCCTGCCTCTGCCTCCCGAGTGCTGGGATTAAAGGCGTGCGCCACCATGCCTGGCCATGTTTGGTGTCGTACACAGACCTGTGAAACCAAATAGAGATCATAAGTTGGGTAGATAAACAGTAGATGACAGAACACAGTTCAGGCTGGTATCTTGGGCAGATGTTGCATGCCACCCAGAGTACTCAGCCAGGGCTGGGTCCTGATAAACGATGGTGGTGACCACACCTGTTAGGTCCAAGACTCTTGTGGAGACTTAACTATAGATTGAAACATTCCTCCAAAAAGAGATTCAAAAGCCTCAGTAAGTAACTAACACTTAGGCTCAGGACGCTCCTGAAACCTGTAAGGTACACAGAGCCTTCCCTAAGAGGAGACAACCAGTAAACCATTGCTGGAAAGTGGAGACTAACCTAGCTGAACAGCCTGCAAGCTGTGGAGAAAATCCCAAACACAGAGCATTTGTGACCCATCGCCTTCCCTGCCCCACCTCCCCAAGGTTTCTGTGTACAGCCTTGGCGGTCCTGGAACTTGCTTTGTAGACCAATCTGACCTTGAACTCAGAGATCAGCCTACCTCTGCCTGTGCTGCGATTAAGGCACACCACCACCACCTGCCTTGAATTGTCACTCTCCCACCCTCACATCCCCCACAACCCCAAGACAGAGTTCCTCTGTGTAGCCCTGTCTGTCCTGGGACTCGCTTTGTAGACCCTGCTGGCCTCTAACTCACAGAGATCAACCTGTGCAAGGATCTAAAGGCGTGCACCACTTCACCTGGCTGAATCACCACTCTTGATGGGGTTGCCTTTCTGGTAATACAGCTGCCTTTGATCACCCACACTCCTATAACTCAACCCAATAAGCTCATCAATTTGCCAAGCAGTACTTGGGTGGAAGCATTTCTCTGTCATTAGTGTCTTAGAGTAGGTAGACAGTTGTTCACCTCTCCAGGAAATGTCAACACCAGTGGATCCTACAAAAGCCAGCATGTCCAACATTCGATTATTGTGGCAAAGGTCTGTAAGGTATGAGATGCCTCCAACAGAAAGGAACAGCTAGTCCTTTGCAGTGGGCCTCCATCAATTTAATCCCCAGGTACTTACGCCAAGCATCTGTGAAGTGCTCCACGGTGGCCAAGACACTAGCAGTACAACATGCCTCCTATACCACTTCAGTGTAGAAGACAAAGGTTGAGACAAGAATGATGCAGAGCTGGTTGTGTGGGCACATGCCTGTAATTACAGGACTTGGGGGACAGAGGTAGACAAGGAGTTCAAGATCATACTTGGCTACATGGCAGTTTGAGGCCAGCCTGGGACTACAGAAGACTGTGTCTTTAAAAAGAAAAAAAAAAAAGAAAAGAAAAACAAAACTCCAATTCTTTTTTTTTTCTTTTCTGCCCAGACAAAAACCCAATTCTATCCAAGCTTCATACAAATGAGTTTGAAGAAAAGAAGTTGATCTGAAATATGTGTTCTAGCCTAGCTTGCAGGGTGAGCCTAAGACGCTAGAGAAGAGCCCTACAGGCCCCAGAGGAGGAAGCTAGAGGAACAGGCACAGGAAATGGGGCTACACAGAGTATCAAATGCACAGGCCCTGGGGTTGAAATGTAAGAGGCAGAGCTGAAAGGCAAGGAAAAAAATGGATAGAGGCTGCTACACAGAACATCGTGATCTGCCGACAGGTTTCCTCAGTGGATGGGACAAAGCAAGGCGTGACCCCGGCCCAGGACTGTCCGGGAGATGGCCCAGCTGTTTTTGGAGGCCGTGTACGTGGAAGGCACAGCCTGACAGTCAGTGGAAGTCGTATTTTCCCTCCTTTCCTGGGCTACCTACTGGGCCTGGGTGCCCTTCCTTCAGACCCTTAGCTTAGTATGAACCCCTTCTGCCCACCCCCAGCATCCCAGGCAGTGGTGGCTCCCTCAGGGCCCAGCAATCTGATTAGTGTATTGTCAGGAAAGAGAGTTATAATCCGCTCACCAGGAGAAGGATAAATTCCTAGGCCAGTGTTCTGCTGACCCAGGTCCAGACAACCAGACAACCCACCCATGGCTCCCTGAGATCTGTCCACTGCTTGGTGAGTATGGCCCATCCTGTGGTCTTTTCTGACAGCTAGGCATTAGCCTAGTCCTAGTTCCTAGGCTGATGCTGGCGTCGTCAGACACAGAGGCTGAATCTAGGAATGACAGAGTGGAGCCACTAGCCTGGGTGGTATTGCCTACAACAGACTTATGCGTCCCTGTTGATTAGGCTCAGCCCTGATGTACCAGCGAGCCACTGACTGCTCATTCACCCTGGGTTGGGAGAAGCTAACAGGTTTTAACCATTTCCGCTGAGCTCTTGAGTCTTTAGGAGCCTGCCCTGTTCCCCTGTCCTTTAGCAAGGACATCCTCCTCCCAGTCACCTGCTCTGATTTCCCATAATGCCAAATGGTAGTGCCGCTGTTACCAAGGGCAGCAACCTGACCATACAACCGAATGGCACCAGATTTAGGTTAGTCCTGGCTAGGCAGCTCAGACATGGTTTCCATGGAGACAGCACTGATCATTGGTGCTCTGTCGGGGAACAGCTGCCCATGGAGGTTCATAGACTTCGGAGAAGTATTTTTACCACTGGGAAGGAAGTAAGGATGGGTGCCCAGGGGACTAAGCAGCCTGATCTCCTGTGATCCTAGGTCCTGGTTCCTAGGCTGGTGCTGGCTTCAGGCACAGAGTCTGAGTCTAGGAATGACAAGGGAGCCACTAGACTGAGGGGGGTGTTACCTACAACAGACTTATGTTTCTCTGTTGATTAGGCTCAGCCCTGATGTTCCAGCAAACCACTGACAGTGGCTTAAGACAGGACAGTGCTATACCACATAGGACTGAGGGCAGAAAAGAGGTAGCCCCTTGGGAAACCTAAGGGTCAGGGCAACATCTCCTGTCTGGGTCACCTGATCCTTCAGCAGCATGTGAGGTTTATGCAACTTTCTAGAATCCCTGGGGGATTAGGAGTCTCCTTCAGATACTAATAGGATTACAGAAAGCTGTACTGTCCGTGGCCAAGGTCACTGGGCTTAGAGCTCTTGGGGAGTGGTTCTGCGGAGAAGAGGAGAGACCATCCTGTATAGTGTCTTCTAGGTTGTGGCCAGATATGGGGCAGCAGAGGCCAGCTCAGCCACACCAGCATCTGAGGAGATGCTCAACCCAGAATAAGCCCCAATCCAGCGAGTTAGTGAGCAGCCTCGGCAGGCACTGTGCCCAGGAAAACCCCAGTGTGGCCACTCTCCTCGAGGCCTGCTTCTGGCTCAGCCATCTGGAATAGAGCTATGAAGATGAGAGGTCCCCAGCTCAGCTGTTCACAGATTGGGCCCTGCCCTGTGGCAGCTCTGTGCTCCATTTTGGGGAGGTTATTTATAAGCACCAAGTCCAATCACACGAAAGAGGTAACAAGCTGGGCAGTGGCGGCACATACCTTTAGTCCCAGCACTCGGGAGGCAGAGCCAAGTGATTTCTAAGTTCAAGGCCAGCCTGGTCTACAGAGTGAGTTCCAGGACAGCCAGGGTTACACAGAGAAGCCCTGCCTCAAGATAGATAGATGGAAAGATAGATAGATAGGTAGATAGATGGAAAGATAGATAGATAGATAGATAGATAGATAGATAGATAGATAGATAGATAGATAGATAGATCATAGAGAATTTGCCAGTATATGACATGAAGAAATTAATGAGGACCCATGGATCCAGGACATGAGGTGGAGGAGGAGGACCTGGAACTAGGGAAAGCAGTCTGATTCTGAGCACCTGGAAGAGAAGGCGTGTGAGTGGCTGTGAGGCTCACCTGTAGGGTCAGGAAGGAGTGTCAGAAGGCTCTCCATAGAGTGACAAGGCTGGATCAGATTCCAGTGTGTGGGAGGGGCTGGGGAGCAGACAAGGGTGTTCAATGGCTTACCTGCAAGGGGAGGCAGTAAAAAGTCCTGGTTTAAGACAAAAAGTAGGTTTGATGTAGATTTGGAGTATGGGATGGGTGCAGGGGTTGTGTCCGGCTCCTAGCAATGGGGGGTGTCTGCTGGTACCAGGCAGAAGGACAATGCTGGGAGCCCAGGTGGAGCGGGAAGGCAGCTCTCTGGAGTGGAGTCAGCTGTCTCTATCTCAGGACGGTGGCTCCTGGGTGTCAGCCCTCTTGGCCCCTAAGGTTGCTGGGTCAAGCAAGGGAGCTGACGAGGATCTGTCTGGCCTACCCTAGCCTGCATGAGGAGACCAGCCCAGCCTGACAGAGTCCAGAAGCTAAGGGTCACTGCAGTGTCTCTGCCAGCCTCACCATGAACCTGGAGCTACCCAAGGGTGAGATTCGGTCAGCCACACGGGTGATAGGAGGACCAGTCACCCCCAGGAAAGGACCACCTAAGTTTAAGCAGCGGCAAACAAGGCAGTTCAAGAGCAAGCCCCCCAAGAAAGGCGTGCAAGGGTAAGCAAGCCCCCCCAGAAAGGCATGCAAGGGAAAGCAAGCAATGGAAGGGGGTTTATCTCTCACAGAAGGAACCCGCCTCCTGGGCTCCATGGGAGGGCAAGGCGAAAGTTGTGGCGGAGCTCTTTGCACTCATCCTTGTGTCCTCGTCCTTGTGACTGGGGCCTGTGACTGGGGCCTCGGGGGCGCTAGGGGAACTGAGGGCCTATCACTGACTCCAGTGCTGCAGCCAGGCAGGTCTGGGAAGCAGTCTGCCTGAAGCTCCTCAGGGACATGTGTGCACCTCCAGCACTTTCTCCTGTGCACACACAGACACCTACATGTGAACACCTAGAAACTCTTGTCTTAGCCAGCTGTCTGTTGGCTATGGCAAAATACTTTTGCAGAAAAGATGTGTTGTGGCCACAGTTTTGGAGATTGAAAGTTCCAGGAGGGGTGCTCTCAACTGTTTGGCCTCTGGAAAAGACCCTGTAGGTATATTACAACCTGGAGGATGGCATCTTGGCAGGAGTGCTGGGAAAAGAGACAGATCGTGTGTAGGGAGAGGGAACTAGAAAGGTTGCCTCTCCCTGACCACCATGTTTGTGGTTATAACCTAGCTCTGTAAGATTGGCATTAATCCCTTGTAATGTTCTCCATGACTCAATCACTTTCCTTTTTTTTTTTTTTTGAGATTTATTTATTTTATGTATATGAGTACACTATTGATGTCTTTAGACACACCAGAAGAGGGCATCACATCCCATTACAGATGACTGTGAGCCCCCATGTGGTTCTTGGGAATTGAACTCAGAACCTTTGGAAGAGCAGTCAGTGCTCTTAACCGCTGAGCCATCTCTCCAGCCTAACCCAATCACTTTCTACTTGGCCTAAAGCTCCACCACCTCCCCACACTGTTGCACCGGAGACTGATTTCCAGCATGTGTGTCTTTTAGGGACAAACCATAGCCTGCACATTGAGACACACGCTCACCCAGGCAACACCGTGGTGGTGCTGGTCCGTGTGCATGGCTTGTGAATCTCGGAGAAGCATGCTGGGCACCTGGTGATGGAGGGGAGCCCTCAGATCCTGCCCAGCAGCCGACATAAGGGAGGAAACCTTCAGTCTGGATTCCAGGGGTAGCTAGATCACATCCTTAATCACTGTCATTGCAGGTTTGGGGATGACATCCCTGGAATGGAAGGCCTGGGGACAGGTATGACAACTTGGGATTGTTACATCTGGACAGCCCTATTAAGTCCCCTACATCCTTCAGACATATTCCCACAGGCCCCAGGATCCTCTGTTTATTGCTTAGCCTGCCTCCCTTCTGGTCCTCTATTTCTCTCAATATCAAGCTTCAGATTCCACTGAGAGGGGTTTCCCTATGGGTAGGTTCGCCACGCACAGGAGAAACCATTGCCTCTCCTTCCAGCTTTGGCACAGGGTCCCTTGAGCTCCCCATCTGGGCCTACAACATTCCTCTCTACCGCAGGCAATACCCAAAACACAAAGCCAGTGCTTCCTGCCTGGGAGGAAACCTGCAACCATAGTCTAGACGCTCATCCTAGGCAGACATGCTTTCATTCGGGGAGTGAAAAGTAAGGCAGCAGGAAATGGGTGGCCGGGGGTCACGGCGTCTCCTTAATCGCACCTTTCCTGCAGATATCACCGTCATCTGCCCTTGGGAGGCCTTTAACCACCTAGAGCTGCACGAGCTGGCCCAGTATGGCATCATTTAGTCAGATCCCTGCTACGTGAGCCCTGGGGAAGAAACCTGCTGAAGACCTACTCCACCCCACTACCCTCTGTAAACCCTGTCCAGGACCCCTGCCCAAGCCTGAGCCTGAGCCCCTAGCCAGGTTACCCTGGCCTCCCCCGGGACAACCTCAGGCCCTGACACCAGCTACTGAGAGCCTACAGCCTCCCACAGGACACCCTGTTGACCTGAAGTCACTGGTCAGCAGAAAGAAGGGAGTGGGACCCAGCCCCATCTCCTGTCCTTCTTGTGGCTGTAATGTAGGGCTCCCCATTGTTCCCCTAAACTGCCTTCTGAGAGTGAGAAAGTTCCTCTGTCTTGCAGCCCTTCCAGATGGGTGTCTTGGTGTGGGACACTGTCCTGGGGTGATGTGGCAAGAGAGACTAAGCAACTCCATCCATTATAACAACCTTCCCAACATACTCTTGTCCCTTGTCCCTATTTCAAAATAAAATCAGCATGTCCTTGCATATCTGAGGTGCGCTGACAGAGAGCTGTACTGATCCCACTGATACTTCCCCATTCTCTACAGAGGCTTGAGGTCCTGGACCTATGAGCCTGGCGGTGACCTCACTTCTGGTGGCCATAGTCAGTGAAGCATATTCTTAAGGAAGGGTGGGGAAGGACAAAAACTAGAAACTTAAACACAGGCATCTAATGAGGAGCCCCATGGTGTAGCCAGTCCATCCTAAGACTGACAGCTGACAGGTGCTGTGCTCCCTCAGCAACCTGAGGACTCCACACACAGGGGTAAGGTGTGTGGGCAAACTCACCCCAAAGCACAACACTTAGGGTAAATGTTTATTCTTTGGACATGACCAGAAAATGGCTCTCAGAAGGACCCTCTGTGCTGGGCATGGTGGTACACACTTGTAATCTGAGCACTGGAGAGCTGGAGACAGGGGAGTGCCAAAGAGAGATCATCCTGAGCTATGTAGGGAGTTCAAGGCTAGTCATCAGCCCTCGCTGGGAAACTAGGAATTGTCTCCATTTTTATTTTGGAAAGACAGTCCCAGTCCTTGTGAGATCTGTAGTTTACTATACAAATAAGAATGGACACACCTAGCCGGGCGTGGTGGAGCACGCCTTTAATCCCAGCACTTGGGAGGCAGAGGCAGGCGGGTTTCTGAGTTCGAGGCCAGCCTGGTCTACAGAGTGAGTTCCAGGATAGCCAGGGTTATACAGAGAAACCCTGTCTTGAAAAACCACCCCCCCCCGCCAGGCATGGTGGTGCATGCCTTTAATCCCAGCACTCAGGAGGCAGAGGCAGGTGGATTTCTGAGTTCGAGGCCAGCCTGGTCTACAAAGTGAGTTCCAGGACACCAGGGCTATACAGAGAAACCCTGTCTCAAAAAACCAAAAAAAAAAAAAAAAAAAACCCCCCCCCCCCCAAAAAAAAAAACACACCAATAAGCAAAGCCTTCCTTCTAACAAAAAAATTTTCCACAGGGTGTGCCCTGGGCATTACCCTAATTATCACCAAAGTCCAGAAAGCAAGAAGAGACCCATGAGAAGCCAGTAGTGATGAAATGAGGACCTAGAGCCAGTCAGCGTGAGACAGATCAGGGAAGATGGGTGAGGCTGGAACCAGAAGACCCCAGCCCTGGCTGCTCCTACCATGTAGCCGGATGCAGGGCAGGTACGTGCTGACACAGACTGCCAGGGAGGCCTTTGCAAAAGACAGCCATGGGCTTAGCTGGGTCCTGAGAAGTCAGGAGTGAAACTGTGAGACTGGAGCAGCACAGAGGTTATCTAGGCGAGCCATGGGGTCTGATAGCACAGATGTAGCAAAGAAGCCAGGGCCAGGAGAGGAAGCCCTGGCCCCTTCCCTGGAAGGTGCGGAGAAGCTTGGAACTCGGTCTGCGCTGCAGTCTTCTTGGCTCGGCTCGGTTGGGAGGGTAGTGCCAGCGGCTCACAGGGGGCCCGGTTCTGTGTCCTCTGCTGCCTTATGGACAGCCAGGGCCCTTAGCAGGCAGGCAGCCAACAGGAGTTCAGTCCCTTGGACCATGACAATGGCCACAGCACAGTTGCCTATGACACCCCTATTGCCCTGCAGCCATTCTTGCAGCGCAGGCCAGCAACCCTGCAGGAAGACCACTTGTCCAGCCACATTCTGGTCCAGGTGCAGTGCTCCGAAACCACACTGGGTGTTCACTACAGCTCCATCTTCCTGGGGGTTGATGCAGCAGGAGGCAGGAAGGCTGCACGCTTGCACCCCAGGAGAGGTGCAGTTAAAGTACCTGCAGGGCACACAAGGTTTAGTCCTGGAGAGAAGGCTGCCTTCAATCTTTCAATCTCTCTCTCTCTCTCTCTCTCTCTCTCTCTCTCTCTCTCACACACACACACACACACACACACACACACACAGACATAGACACAGATACACTCTCACATACAGACACACACATGTGCACACACACATGCATATGAAGAAGCATGTGTATACATGTACAAACACACAGATACACACAGAAAACACCAATTTCTCGTATCATTGTGCTTACACTCCTCTCTACTTGCACACCGGGGTGAAGGTGGGGTAGAGGGTCTGTCTTTGCAGACAGAGACATGTTTAATGAGGCCATTTGAGGAGAGGAGGTGACAAGTCCTCGTCCCGTCACACTGTGAGTTTATCTGAGCAGGCAATGTCTGAGAGGAAGTAGACTGAGCTTCCACAGAAGTTTCCAGAAGGGGCTGCAGTAAGAAGAGGTGTTCCTGGGCAGCAGCCAAAGTGAGGGTCAGGGTTAGGGTCAGGGTCAGGGTCAGGGGATACGAGGAGCCCCTTGGTGGTTAAGGAGCCTCAGCTGCAGGTTTTCACAGGTCTGGACCTCACTGGCCCTGACAACCACGAACAGAACACACTCTCTGGGACCAGGCAGGTTCTCCCAGAGACCTGGGGGTGCTCTGCAGGGTGTCAGGAACACCATAGCACAATAGTTGCAGCTATGCTAGGAACAAATAACCAGTCTTTAGGGCCTCTCTCTCCATCTCCCAATATCAACTGGCTTCAGAGGCTTCTGAGAGGGAACATAGCGTCTATCCTGGATGTCACAAGGAGGGCAGGTGATGCTCAGGGGGTCTGTGTATTAGAGGAAGCAGACAAAACAGGGACCCTCAAACAGAACATAAAACATTGTGCTGTGCCTACATTGGATGTTTAACCACACTCACATGAACACATAGGTATAGTCATAGATTGATGACCTGAGCCACCACTAAGTGGTGACACTGAAATGCAGACAAGCTAAGTCTGGGCCCTAGAATTGACCAAAAGTTGGACTTGTTTAGGCTCAAGATTCATGGCCTAGACAAAGGCCCACACTCATGAGTAAGCACATACATCTGCATGTCTGTCTGTGTATATGTAATATGTGTGTGCCTCAGAATGAAACTTCATTTTGTGTTTAAAAAAGAATGATATACGAAAGTAGATGAGGGTATATGTTTTACACAACTACACTTGTGTACAGGCACGTGGAAGCAGGAGTGCAGGACACATGGTTGTGTGTGCACACAAGAACACTCACACACATGTATATGCATGCATGTTCAAATGGTTGAGTGAGGCATCTAGACTGTCACTTCTCTTACCCATGTGGCATTTGGGGGACACTCACATGTTCTGTTGCCAGTCCTGGTAGGATACTGCCCCACAGCATTGCAGCCCCAGCTGAACTTGGTCGAGGAGGAAGCGCAGGTCCGGGTCATCCCAGTAGTGAATGATGGCTGTGTGAAGTGTATACTTCAGGCTATCCTGCAGTGGCTTCCAAAAGGTCACCACGAGAGCCCCTGCCAGGGCTTCCAGTGCCAGACAAAAGAGGATGGCCCCACAGTACCAGTGCAACAGGCAGCTGTTCTCACAGAAAGCACCCAGACATCCAGACAGGCTCACCACGCTGACCACCAGGCCTCCCAGTACCAGCACCAGCATGGGGTCTGTCGGCAGGGGTCCATCCCAGCCAATCCCCTGAGACCTTTTAACAGCCAGGCCCCAGAGCCCTGCAGCTAGGGCCAGCAGAGAAGGCAGGGAGAAGAGGAAGTTAGAGGGGAAAAGCAGATACTTGACACAGCTGCTCCCTGTGGAAAGAGGGCGAGAGGAGGCCTGGCCTTCCCTCCAGGCCTGGCACTTTGCTCCAGGACAGCATCTGCAGCCCCAGGCCCCCTTCTGATTCTCCCAGGGTGCTGGACATGGAATATTTGCGGTAGGTGTACTATTCCTGGTGAGTGGGTGCTCTTGGCCAGCGGTGTCCTGCAGAAGGAGAGGAAACTTAGAGGCTGCATCGGTGAGACCTCAGTCACTCAGACTCTGTGACATTGAGCAGGGGTGAGGTCTCAGCAGAGAGGGGCTGAGGCTGGGGTGGGCTCAGAGGAAGTTTATGGAAGGAAGTAAAGATTTGAAGAATTGGATAGCTTGGGGCCTGGGGACTTGTGGTCTAAAAGGGCAGTGAGAGTCCTAGTTCACTGCCTGCCAAGGTCGATGTGTGAGGCCAATCTCCATTAGGACAGTATAATGACAGCTCCCTGAAAGGTCCCTGCTAAACACTGGGCAGAGCAGCAGTTACAAGATGAACCCACTCCTTTTCTTCTATGCCCTTGTGAAAGAGAGACCAGTTGTGGTCTTGCCAGACTTGCTATTCATGGGTCAGGATTTCTATTCCTCCAACATGGCGGAACCATGGCAGGTGGATCTGCTTCCCTGGTCTCCGAATGGTCTCTGTGCTGAAATCAGTCTGTAGTGCCCCGCCAGCAGTGACTTTGTGCAGTTACAAGAGGGACTTTCCCACCCAAGCCATAAGTGTAAGACTGCCTGGGATAGCGAAGCTGATCCCGTGACTACCCCTCTACCCTTCTGCATGAAAGCAAACTTGTTTTCTTTACATCATCTCAGGCCCACCGACTGAACCTAGGTCAAGTGTGGACACTATGCTGAACCTCGTGTAGAGGATGTAGGGAGAGATTGTCTAGGCACTGCCTGCCTGGCTTCCTGGGCAGGGAGAGAGGCAGCCAATAGACCCGGGGCAGGGATCTAGAGGAGGGAAGGAGGCAGACCTGAGAGAGACCCTCTACAGGGAGATGGGGTAACCTGGTTTTTTCAAATGACAGTCTGACTGAGGCATGACTACAACCAGGTGTCTAGGCAAGGGTCCCATTTCATCCCCGTCCCACCAGGAAGAAGCTTGTCCAGCTCTGTGGATGGCTCTTTCACCCTAAATTTGGAGCAGAATATGTGAAGATTATTTGTCAGCCGGAGTCTGTCAGAGTAAAAGGACAGCCAGCCAGAGCCCGCTGGCAGTATTAAAGACTGCCTGAGGCCACACAGTCCACAAACAGCCTCAAAGGACATTTGCCCTTACCTATTCCTGAATCAATACTTCTTTCAGACCTATAGGGGGCACCTTAAAGGCTAGCACCCAAGCGTACCCACAGGTCAAGAGAGAGCTGTCTGATTAGTGAATCCTCCACCCTTGTCTGAGAGAATCACCCATTGGCACCTGCTTAATGACAAATCCCAGCACACAGCTGGACTGGGGGGCAGGGCCAGAAGTCAGGTAGACTGCAACCTGGTCCAGGGGCTTCCCAGAGGACCTTAGAGCCAAGAAACCTCTTCAACTTGAGCTAGGCTCACCTGAGACAGCAAGGGGCTGCATTCTTCTTCTTTCATCATTCACACAATTGGAGAAAGCCACGGAGACCAGTGGCCAGTGTCTCTCTGAACAGGTTACAGTCCTAGAATAATGGTGTCCTGGTGTCCCTCGGCTTCTCTGTGAACTGTACAAGCCAGGGCTGGAGAGCTGCAAGCTCCACCCACAGTGTGATCACAGTGGTATCATGTGAGGAGTCACATTTTAGGGCTTACAGCAGGGGCCTGCTTCTACAGTCGCATCTGGTCTTTCTAGCCTGTAATTCTTGGCCTTGGCTCCGGGGGTGTCCCTAATGTCTGCACAGTCAAGATTTTGGTAAGGTGGCCCTGATGCTGGACTCATAGCCATCACTATTGAGTCCCATTTTGGTCTTGGCCCCGTAGGCTTAGCTGGTCTCCTACAAGCACTCCTAAAAGATCAGTTCTGTGCAAACTGGTTCACAATAGCAGCCCCAGAAGTCCCACAGGCAGCACAAAAGCCAATTTATCCTTGTAGTTTATGGAGAGCAAGAACAAATCAGTATTCACGTTCCAGCTGTTCCTTCACTCCAAGCTTGTCAGAAGCAGGATTTTGCTGTGATCACTGTCCAGTCATGTCTAAAGGACTTAAGCTATGCAGCTTACTATGGAGACAGAAAGCATGTCCCCAGGCTGTCAACACTGGGTCCTACCACCCAACTCTGTCTCCCTGCTTCTGACTGGTGTGTCTCTGTATGTGTGTGTGTGTGTGTGTGTGTGTGTGTGTGTGTGTGCTGTGTGTGTGCTTGTGTGTGTGTGTGTGCTTGTGTGTGTGTGCTTGTGTGTGTGTGTGCTTGTGTGTGTGT
>NC_034603.1:87579979-87583143 GCF_900095145.1 Mus pahari | reverse complement strand
TCCCAGCAACCACATGGTGGCTCACAACCATCTGTAACAAGACGCCCTCTTCTGGAGTGTCTGAAGACAGCTACAGTGTACTTACGTATAATAATAAATAAATCTTTTTTTTTACGCTACAGTATACTTACGTATAATAAATAAATCTTTTTTTTTTTAAGATTTATTTATTTATTATATGTAAGTACACTGTAGCTGACTTCAGACAAACCAGAAGAGGGCACCAGATCTCATTATGGGTGGTTGTGCGCCACCATGTGGTTGCTGGGATTTGAACTCAGGACCTTTGGAAGAGCAGTCAGTGCTCTTACCCACTGAGCCATCTCTCCAGTCCTCCAGCTTGCTTTTATATCATTCTAGGTACATCCAAAAAACATGGCCATTTCTTAGATCAAAGACAAAGTAATCAAGCGAAGTAGTAAAGAAGATCACACAAGATAGTAATTAAGAAGCTGGGTGTGGTGGCACACACCTTTAGTCCCAGCACTTGGAAGG
Organism: Mus pahari; assembly: GCF_900095145.1. Classification (NCBI taxonomy): domain Eukaryota; kingdom Metazoa; phylum Chordata; class Mammalia; order Rodentia; family Muridae; genus Mus; species Mus pahari. The sequence continues at coordinate 87,582,648 of NC_034603.1, read as the reverse complement.
CAGAGGCAGGCGGATTTCTGAGTTCGAGGCCAGCCTGGTCTACAGAGTGGGTTCCAGGACAGCCAGGGCTACACATAGAAATTCTGTATCAAAAAAAAAAAAAGATAGTAATTAAGTAAAGTAGTAAGCAAAGGGTCACACGAGGCAGTCATCAGCAAAGCAGTAAACAAAGCCCCGTGGTCACTGTTTCTGACATTCTTATCTCAGCCTACTTCCCTGTCCGAGCCCAGCGACAGATGCCAAATTCCTAGAAGCGGCACCCAAAGCTCTCAACATCCTCCCTGCCCCCAGTGTTGAGGATGAACTCTGGAACCTCACAGAGTTGTAGCCCTACTGTGGGGTGTGCCTGCCACTTTTGCATAAAGGATCTAGATTCTTTCTTTTGTTTTGTTTTCTTTTCTTTTCAAGGCAGGGGTTCTCTGTGTAGTCCTTGCTAGACCAGACCAGCCTCGAACTCAGTTCCTCCTGTCTTTGCCTCCCACCACTACCTGGCTAAAGTCACATTTATTCAGTTCCTCTTGTATGAAATATTCAGGCTGGGCGTGGGCATGTTAGCAGATACGTGGGCCCGGGCGGCACGAGCTGGGCATGTTAGCCGATACGTGGGCCAGGGCGGCATGAGCTGGGCATGTTAGCTGATACGTGGGCCAGGGTGGCAAGAGCGCCAAGATCCTGGTGGGTCTGTCAGCCAGTGAAACTGCAGCACAGAGAGGAAGCCACCTAGGAACTCAAGGAAGAACCTGGATGAAGGAATGGAGACAAAGGCTATAGAGAAACACTGTTCCCCCTCCCCAGCGTATTTTCTGACTCATGCTCAGCTGCTAGCTTTGTTACAGATCTTGGGCCTACCTGCCTAGGGTATGGTGCTACCAGTAGTGGCGCAGCCTTTCCACAACTATCCGTCAGGACAGCCTCTCACCGTAAGACCACAGAAAGCAAGGTGATCAAGGCGGTTCTTCACCTGAAGTTCCTTCTTCCCTGGTGTGTCTAGGTTCTGTCAACTGACAATAAAAACGGCATCACCTCAACCCTAACCATCTTTATTTTATTTTGTTATTTTATTTTGAGACAGGGTCTCATTGTGTAGCTCTGGATGTCCAGGAACTTGCTATATAGACCAGGCTAGCCTTGAGCTCAGAGCACCACCTATCTCTGCTTCCAAAGTGCTGGGATTAAAAGTGTTCGCTATCACACCCAGCTCAATCTTAAAGAAAAGTGTGTGTGTGTGTGTGTGTGTGTGTGTCTGTGTCTGTGTCTGTGTGTACCTGTGTGTACCTGTGTGTGTGTGCCTGTGTGCCTGTGTGTGTACCTGTGTGTGTGTGCTATAATGTGTGTGTGAAGGTCAGAGGACAATGCTCAAGAATTTGTTTTTCTGCTGGTTGTGATGGCGCACGTCTTTAATCCCAGCACTTGGGAGGCAGAGGCAGGTGGATTTCTGAGTTTGAGGCCAGCCTGGTCTACAGAGTGAGTTCCAGGACAGCCAGGGCTAAAAAGAGAAACCCTGTCTCGAAAAACAGAACAAAACAAAAAAACAAAAAACCCTGAAAAAACAACAATAACAAAAAGAAATTTTGTTTTTCCTTCCACTTTGTGAGTTTCGGGGTTAACCTCAAGTCATCTGGGTTGGTATGCACTTTGATTCACTTGCCCCTGATCATACCATCATATATGTGTGTGTGCGTGTGTTTAGTCTCATGCCAGAAGGGGCCATTGGATCCCCTGGAACTGGAGTTACAGCAGGTTGTGAGCCACCTTGGTGATGCTGGGAGTGGAACCCAGGTCCTCTGGAAGAGCAGTCAGTGTTCTCAATGGTTGAGCCATCTCTCCAGCTCCTGGTCATCTTATTTTAAAGTCTATCTCACCTTCCACTTCTGTCCTTACTCTGGTCATATATTCACCGTTAACATCTACTCCATATTACACATTTGCAAGCTGATTTCCCTATGGGGTAAATGGACCAAGGCGGGAGCCTATGTCCATTCCTCTATTCCCATTGTAAGGGCCGTATCACACACACACTAAGTTAGCATGCAGTAACTTTTGTTGATGGAATGAATAAGCCCAAATTAAATAACAGAGGTTACCGAATGTGTGTTATCAGCACTGACATTGACAATGATGGTTTGATGGAATTAAGAGGGGAGCTGGGTGTGGTGGTGAATATACGACATACACCTATAATCCCATTACCCAGGAAGCAGATAGGAAGATTTCAGACTTGAAACCAGCTTGGACTACATGAGACCAGGACTGAAATGGATTTTGGATGTGAATGACTTTGTAGAGAGCTTTCCTAAGAAGCCTGGGTTTTACCCCAGTATCCACAAAATTGGGTGTGATGACACACTCCTGTCACCCCAGCAAGAGGAGCCAGAGACAGGAAAGTTGAAAGTTCAAGGTCAGGGCTGGACTGGTGCCATCCCAGATGATCTGGTTTTGGTTCCCAGCACCCACATGGTGGGTCTCAATCATGTGAAACTCCAGCTCCCTCTTCTGGTGTTCTCAGGCATCAGGTACTTGTGTGCAGCCAAACACATGCAGGCAAAACACTCATACATATAAAATATATTAAAAAATTTAGGGCTGGTGAGATGGCTCAGTGGGTAAGAGCACCCGACTGCTCTTCCGAAGGTCCGGAGTTCAAATCCCAGCAACCACATGGTGGCTCA
>NC_034603.1:87573064-87579230 GCF_900095145.1 Mus pahari | reverse complement strand
CAAAAAAAATCAAATAAAAATTCGGAGGCGTTTAGCCTCTTAAGATATTTCCATAAAGTCTTCTGCTTCAAATCATATGCAGTTACAAAGTTCAGTAAGGGAGAAACTCCAGCTCATGGCTGGAAAACTGTGAAGACCGTACAGAACTTTCTTAACGGTTATATTTGAGCGAGATCTCGACGCTCCTCTCTTCTTGCAGCTTTTTTGCATTGCTCTAACTTTCAGGAATATGGCTCTCCTGGCACAGCCTTCTGAATCCAGGGTCCTGGGCCCGACTCGCGCTTAGGGTGGGTGGGCCGAGGGACGCGCGGCACCCCTTGCGCATGCGCGCGGCCGTTGGCGGGGCCGGAACCTTCTTTCGCCTCTCTCTTCGCCTGGCGGAGTGTGTTGAGCGAAGCACCGGACGTCGGCACTGGCGGAGCCGGGCGGCGAAGCTGGAGCGGCGGTGGCGGCGGCGGCGGGAGGCCGGGGCCGGGGCTGAGGCCGAGGCCGGGGCTGCGAGGCCCTTGGGGAGACAGGCGGCGGGAGCCCGGGGCCCGAGCCCGGAGACCGGAGCGGCCGCCATGGCCGAGAGCATCGTGAGTGCGGCGGCCGGGAGGGAGCGGGGCGCCGGGATGAGGCAGCAGATTTGTGGGCGTCCTGGGCGGGTCAGCGCCGGACGGTGCTCGGAGCCGGCGGTTCCTCCTCGCTCGCCCCGGTTTTGAGGAGGTATCTGCGCTAGCCGGGCCCGGAGAGGCTGGCGGGAAGGAGGCCGAGCGGTCCGAGCGGAGCGGCCTTCTTCTTCCCTGCTGCCGCAGGTTGCTCTGAGGGACCTCGGCCTCCTCCCAGGCCCCGAAGCCGGCTACGGCCTTTCTCCTCCCCCATCCCGGCAGTGCCTCGTCACGATTTCACTCCGGAAGAGTCGACCGGAGAAGAAAAGGGCATCATTAGGGGAACCCCTTTCCCACAGAGGACGCGGTCATGGGGGCAAACCCAAAACAGGCGGGACTGGCTCCTCTTTGACACAGGCAACTTGACGACCACCTGTTTAAAAGGAGAGTCATAAAGAAGGCCGATTTCACTTTAGCCTGACAGTAGAGACAGTCACCCCCAGCCCCATGAAATGTCAGTAAAACAAGAGGAAAACCAGCCGTTTGTTAACCTGTGGGAATTTCTCTCCAGAGCATATGTGGCAGGGGTTGGGAAGTGATAGGAATTAGTAACAGACCGGTCTGACAGAATAACCAGGGCCAACATGGAGGAATATTTGGGATTTCCATGGAAGCGGAATCATGTTGGTTGCCTTAGACCTGGGACAGCTCTTCAGTGGCTTCCTGCATTCGAGAATATTACATCTCTCTGGATTTCCAGGGAAGTATAGTTCTTGAGTTTTTCTTTGTTTGTTTGTTTGTTTTTGAGACAGTCTTACTACTTTATCCCAGGCCGTTCTTGACCTTGACATCCTCCCCCCTCACATATCTCACTGCAGACTTTTCTGGCAGGCTAAGAGTTAAGGCTTTTCTCAGAGGGCAGCTTCTCTTTCCTCACAGCTCTGTTTAGGGGCCTTCTGTATTTTCTATCCTGGATGCAGATGATGCAGAGAAACCTCAGAAAGGCTGACTTAGTTTTAAAACTTAAATTTACCCTCACAGAAGACTTGCCTAGAAATAGGTGCGATATCAGCAGGCCAATCTGCTTTTCAAACTTTCTACTGCTTTTAATGCTCTTTGTTGAGGTTAAGCAGTGTGTTCAGGTATTCCAAAGGCTGACTTGGGCATCAATGGGTCTTAAATCGACTTTCTCGAGTTGTAAGGAATTAATTAATATACTCTTCAGAAGTTGATTTTAAAAATTTTGCTTTTAAGACTTATGTATTTATTTTATGTGTATGGGCGTTTTACCTTCATATATGTGTACCACACCTGGTTGTTAAGGAGGGCAGAGTAGGGTTTGAATCCTCAAGAACAGGCTGTGAGAGACTGTGTGGGTGCTAGGAATTGAACCAGTTCCCCTGGAAGAGCAAGCAGTGCTCTTTGTGGATAAGCCAGCTCACCAGCCCCATTTGGAAAGAATTATGTGTAGATGTGGATGTGAGCACGTGAGTGCAGTTGTTGCTAGAAGCTAAAGGTGTTGGATCCCCTGGGGCTGAAGTTATAGGTGGTAGTTGTGGATGCTGGGGACTGAACTCTGGATGTTCTGCAGGAGCAGAGAGTGAGTGCGCGCTTACTCCAGGCCTGTTTGTTTTGAATTCAAAGGGAGGTCTTCAGAGAATTTCTGTAGGGATAATGTTAAAAACTCAACCACTCTTCCAAGAAAATTTCTTTCAAGATTTATTTATTTCTTATATGTAAGTACACTGTAGCTGTTTTCAGACATTCCAGAAGAGGGTGTCAGATCCACCATGTAGTTGCTGGGATTTGAACTCAGGACTTTTGGAAGAACAGTCGGTGCTCTTAACTACTGAGCCATCTCTCCAGCCCCCAAGAAAATTTCTATTCTTTTAATTTTGATCTTTCTGTTGTTGTTGTTTTTACTTTGTGACCCAGACTCAGCTATGTTGTCCAGTGCTCAAACTCCTCAGCTTCCCACATAAGTGGAACTATTGCTGCTTGTTTGAACACATTTGACTTTTTTTTTTTTTAATTTATGTATTTTGTTTCTGTCTTCATGTCTACATGTCAGAAGAGGGCATCAGACGCCAGTATAGACTGGTTGTGAACCACATGAACTCAGGACCTCTAGAAGAGCAGTCAGTGTTCTTAACTGCTGAGCCATCTCTCCAGCCCCACATCTAACTTTAAGAGTCTGTGTTCTCCACATGGCCAAGTCTGTCTGTTCCATGTATTCTCTTTTGCAGCCTGTCAGAGGTTAATCCAAAACTTTTCTCAGTACATCATTGTTTCTTCTTAAACCCAGACTCCCATCAGGTAGAGTGACTTTGCACTTTAGAATTCCTCTTTGGTAAGCAGGGCATTGTGGCATAGACCTGTAATCCCTGGGTCAGGTTCCTGGGGTTTGAAACTTGTCTGGTCTGCATCATGTGTGCAACTAAACCAAAATCAGCCAACAAACGGATTTCTCTTGCTGCTGCCAGGGTGAGTGACAGAATGAAGGAGCATTTGTAGAGCCTTCCGTGGACAAGCAAGGTCTTCACTATCATGGGTCACCGTGTTGGAGACAGATTGCAGAGTGAATATATGTATTCAAGGATATATGAATATATGAATATATATATAAAAATATATTCAAGGTGTTTTTCCTCGGCATCAAATTTCATGTGAAGAGAGTTCTAGAAATCAGTGCTCACTTATCAGAGAGGAAATGAGACAGATGTGGATCAGAAGCAAATGGGTACACAACTTTATACTGTGAAGCAAATGGGTACACAACTTTATACTGTGAAGCAAATGGGTACACAACTTTATGCCCTTTATCCAGAACAGAGTTTTTAATATCGAACATACCGCGTGAGAGTCACTAAAAATTGAGAGGCGCAGTCATGGTATTTTAGAAGAACCTGCATTATTCTTAAACAGTTTAGCGAAAGTAGAGGAAATTCAGTTGACTGTAAGCCATTATGGAATTCCTCACTCGGTGTGTCAGTAGATGTCTTTGTTTCATGTATTTTCTGTACAGTGCACCATTAGTGACGGCTGGAGAAAGCACTTAAATAGAGGTGTTTTCTGAGCTATTTTGTGTCTTCCCTCTCAGTCTTCACGTGGCCGGGCAGCAGCTGCCTGGTGTACAGGGCATGCCCTCTCGTCCTTCTTTACCAAAGCAGAGGCTGCCAACAGTGGCTGGCATAATGAATGACATGTTCTCAGAAGGTCTGGATCAGTAAAGTGGGCCCATGTCTAACATTCTTGGAGGACAGCCAACACTTATCTTTGCTTGCCACGGAAATACATTTTGTTAAAACCCAGATCCCCAAGAAAACCCGTTCGAGTTTACCATGGCATTAAGGACCTTTATTTTGTTTTATTTTAAATTTAATTTATTTTTTTTTTTGTTTTTTTTTAAAATTATTTTATTAGATATTTTCTTCATTTACATTTCAAATGCTATCCTGAATGTCCCCTATACCCTCCCCCGCTCTTTTGTATTATATATGTTTACTTGTATGAATTTATGTGCCCCTTTGCATGTAGGGTGCTGAGGAGCAGAAGTGGGTAGTGCATCCCTTGGAACTAGAATTACAGACAGTTGAGAGCTTCCATGTACACGGTGGGAATTAAACTTAGTCTTTTGCAAAAGCAGCCATTGCTCTTAAGGACTGAACCATCTCTCTAGCCCTTTTAAGACGACTTCATGTAATGTCTTGTGATCTTGAAAGGCGGTACCTGCATGTAGTACACAGACATGCATGCAGGTAAACACCTACACTTGTAAAATAAAAACCTTATTGTCGGGTGGTGGTGCCAGCACTTGGGAGGCAGAGGCAGGCGGATTTCTGAGTTCGAGGCCAGTCTGCTTTACAGAGTGAGTTCCAGGACAGCCAGGGCTATACAGAGAAACCCTGTCTCAAGAACAACCAACCAACCAACCAACCAAAAAAAAAAAATTCCCAAATCCTTATCTTAAGATTGTCTTATGTAGCCCAGGCTGGCTTCTTCCGATGTTCTCGCCTCCTTCTCTAGAGCGCTTGGGATGACATATTCCTACCATATTTAGCCTTGAAGTTGTGCGTTCCACATGAAATTGTAGCGTGCTTGAATCAGAGTAGTACTTTAGTCCGTCTTTCATGTGTCGAGCACCTCACATCTTGTTTCTCCTTCAAGGAAAAATGGAATTGGGGATTGAAAGGGGAAAGATTGGGAGTGGGGAGGTGGCTCAGGTGCAACAGGGGGTGCTGTGTAAGCACTGGGGCCTGAGCTTGCACCCCCGCACCTGGAGAAAAGCTGGGCGCAGAGGTGCACTTCTGTGACTCCAGCACTGCAGAAGGTGCAGAGCAGCTGAGGAGGACACCCTGTGTTGACTGTAGGTGTGTACACGTGTGTGTGTACTTGTATATACAGTATACACAACATACCACAGAAAGCTTCGGAAAGCTGATTTCTACCTTTAGTTTGTGTAAGTCTTATAAAATCAATACTTCACTAGGTACAGTATCCGTCTGTCTGATTTCCCACAGATAATCCGTGTCCAGTCCCCTGATGGCGTGAAGAGGATCACAGCAACGAAGAGAGAGACAGCCGCCACCTTCTTGAAAAAGGTGCCTATGACACTGACTTCCCTGCCTTGTTCTCTCCAGGGTTCCTGTCTCTGCCTTTTCCTGTTTCCTTTCTGATTTCCACCACCAGGCTGTCACTTGTACAGTGTTTTCATGTGCGATTGGATTGGATAGCTGCTGGGTCACTGTCGAGGGACAGGGAGGTAGAGAAGGAAGAGGGACAGACTGACAGACTGGGTCAGAGAGATAGTCAGAGTCTTACTGTGCCAGCGGGCCTTGGGCTCTACGTAATTGTCCCGCTTCAGCTGGGGTCACAAGGATGAACCCCATGCTGAACTCTGGATCAGGTGTCTAGTCTAATCACAATTAATATCTACTAGGCCGCAGGCAGATGTTAAAGCACTTTGCAAGAGTAATTTTTGAGAAGGCAAATTTGGAGTTAAGTGTGTTGCTAACACCCGTGTCTTGTCTTGGGAGGCTGAGATGAGAAAGGTTTAAGGCCTGTGTAGGCAATGTAAACTGTAGACCAGCTGGGTCCATGAAATAAGACCCTTTCTCATTCCCTCCCGCCTCCCCCACAGAGCAAGCACCATGTTTCAAACGAGCAACAATTGACAGTTTATCAAAGGGGAATTGTAATAAAAATATTTTTAGAATGATCCATTCTATTTTTTTGTTTTTGTTTTGAGATAGGATCTCTGTGTAGCCCTGGCTATTCTGGAACTCACTGTGTAAACCAAGCTGGCCTCAAAACTTACAGAGATCTGCCTGCCTCTGCCTCTGCCTCTGCCTCCCAAGTGCTGGGATTAAAATTGTGTGCCACCACGCCTGGAGATTTGATTTATTTTTATCTTTTATATATGAGTATTTTGCTTGCATGTATGTCTGTATACTACGTATGTGCAATGTCCATCATGACCTAAAGAGTGTGTTGGATTCTTCTGAACTGGAGTTACAGGTGGTATTGGTAACTGATTCCAGGTCTTCTGCAACAGGATGGAATTTTTTTTTTTTTTT
>NC_034603.1:87563501-87573054 GCF_900095145.1 Mus pahari | reverse complement strand
TGAGACAGGGTTTCTCTGTGTAGCCCTGGCTGTCCTGGAACTCACTCTGTAGACCAGGCTGGCCTCGAACTCAGAAATCCACCTGCCTCTGCCTCCCAGGTGCTAGGATTAAAGGTGTGCACCACTATTGCCTGGCCCCTGTTTATGACTCTGTATGTACAGGGAGTAATGGAGAGAGCTGAATCAGACCTAAGGAGAATCACTTTTGTTTTATACTTTACCGCAGTTTTTTCGTCCCTGTCAGTATGAAGTGATTTAACTCCCAGCTTTCTTTGCTATTGCTGCGTTTATAGTCGCGTGTGCAGTGGTGTTACTCTAGAGGTAGTTTGTTACTGATACCTGCCACGTCGCTTCAAATCTAAAGCACAGTGGGGTTCCAAAGAAATCTCACTGTATCTACCTAGGAAACTATTTGTCATTACAGTTTTATTTTGTGCTTTGGTGCTTTTTGAAAGTTATTTGGAAAGCATTTTAACTGTGCATCATTCTCACTCACTTATAAGAAGGGAAAACTTGAGTGAAATTAATGGGTTAGGATCTGAACAGCCTTCTGCTTACAGAGTCTAGCCCTGCTGAGTTAGTGTCTGTGCAGGGCCTGTCACAAAGGTTCCTCAACTGCCAGTGTCCAGAGACGTAGACACCCAGCACCCAGGCTGCTCTTTCTGTGTTAACTAGAGAACTCAGCATCCAGCTTTCCCCTATCACTCATTAATTGGCTTTTTTTGGTGGAGCAGCAAGGTTTGCCATTGGGAGTGACAAGTTCACACAAGCCCAGGCAGATTGTCAATTTGGATGAGCACTGGGCCTATAAGACCATGTTGTTTACAAGTGTATCCATGTTCAAGATGGCATTATATAGACATCTTTAATTTACTTGCAGATTTACATCTGTGGTATTAGGTGTTCTTTTTCTCTTTTCTTCTGTTACATATTTCATTCCATTACATTTTTCATTCCCTGTTAAGTTTCTTGTATACTTGCATTGCTGTGAAACATGTCTTCAGAACATTTTCATTCTCGAAAACAAACAAACAAACAAAAAAACAAAAAAACAAAAAAGAAAAGGAGAACATTTTCATTGTGCAGGTCTGAAATCTGTTCTCCCTCAAACAACTTTCCTGCAGCCCTGGTCACTCTGTTTTCTCTTCCCACTAAAGTGTTGAGTTCCACTACTTTAGATGTCTCTTGTAAGTGGGACTATACTATGTGTGTGGGGTTGAAATCCCAATTTAAAACAGCCTCTTTCTACCCTTATAAGCTTGTTGTTTGGGCAGGATGGCCTGTCCTAAGTAGCGCATATATATATATATATATATATATATATATATATGGTCACAATATGTTATATGGCTTCATATAAGTAAATAAGTAAATGTTGGCATGTGTGGTGAGATGGTTTATGTTGAAAACAGACCAGCACTTGGGAAGTGCAGGTAGGAGGATTAGGAGTTCAAGACTAGCTTTAGCTGCACTCTGAGTTAGAAGCCAGCCAGAGCTATTTGAGACCTCTGTCACTGTCACCTCTACCTCAGCCAGAAAAGAAGACGATGACGGCTTGTGGAATCTTAGAGATTGGTTCATTTGAGACCATTCATTTCAAGGTCTCACTGTTGGGTTTTTAGAGCCTAGAACCTCTAGAGCCCCACATACAGGATGCTTAATATCTGTTGAGTTAAATGATTAATAGGTCCCGTAGCACAAGGGATTTGATTATCTACCTTCCTCCCCACTTAACTTGTTTTTCCTTCCTTTCTCCTTTCTTTTCCCTTTTATTGTTTTGTGTTAGATCATCAGAGTCATGCATATAGTCCAGAACTTTCTGGGTAGCTGAGACTAGCCTTGAACTCTATACCCCCATTTCCATCTTCCTAGCGCTAATACCACAGGAGTGTGTGCCAGACATTTCATTTTAAAACATTTAAAACTATTTTACACTTACATATGTATTGGGATGATGGTGGTGACATTCATGCCGTGGTGCACATGTGGAAGTCAGAGGACAACTTGCAAGAGTCAATTCTCTTGTCCTATTATGGGCCCAGTATCAAATTTTGGTCATTAGGCTTGGTTGGCAGCAGGCACTAGCTGCTGAGACTTGCTCACTGCAGCTGACTTCTTCATTGGTAGCATCATTTTGCACTCCATTTTCCCTCTGTGGGTAGGTCTATGATTGGAATTGGGTTCTCACTATTGTTTCAAAAGTAGCAATTAACTTAGCACAATGGCCTTGACTCTGGCTAGTTTCAACTTTTCATTATTTATACAGAACCTTGGCTTCCTGTGGACCATTTACTGAATTGGCATTGGTATGATCAATACAGCTTTTCTCAAGTGAAATGACAAGGGATGCATACGTCTGATGAGCATTTCCTAACGTTACCAAGTGTTCTTCCTGTGGTCTTGGCAGCCTGTGGCATGTGATGCTTGGATGTTTCATTATATTTCTGTTGTTTGGGGCTTGTAGGTTGCAAAGGAGTTTGGCTTCCAAAACAACGGCTTCTCAGTTTACATCAACAGAAACAAGACTGGAGAGATAACGGCATCGTCCAGCAAATCCCTCCATTTGCTAAAAATCAAGTAAGTGTCCAGCTGGTGGAAGATAGGCAGTAGGAGGAACTATATGCAGTGCCTTACCTGAGGCTGCCTGGATGTCCTCTTACTCCTGGGTACCACTCGAATTATGGCCCTGTTCACTGCTCACATTTGGGGGATTGTGTTGCTTGGCTGGTATACAGCAGTCATGCTAGGCCAGCAGTTACTGTTGAGCAGGTTTGACTATGGAATTCTGGAATGGTGTAAAGAGAAGGTTATGGTCTTGGGTCTATATCTGAAGTAGGGCCAGCACCTCGTCTAGAGGGGAGGACTTAGAGCACAGCTGTTTGGGAAATAGATGCCATCATGTCAGCCCTGCTTACTAAGAAGATAGGTGAGGTGTGGTGGTCCATTTTCACTTGTGTGTCAGTGGGGCTTCGGCAAAGGCCTATGATTATGGAGTTCCTTTGACTCAGTCATCCAGCAGTTTGTGAATGCAGGGGTGAGTGGTTGTAACAAATGATGGAGCCTGCAGAGTTGATGTTTGCTCTGTGGTTTTTTATTGACCAGCTTGTTCACTCTTGGGCATCTGCATTCAGCAGTCTTTTTATTTTAGATGTATTTATTTTTTGTGTATGAGTGTTTTACTTGCATGTATGGCTCAGTCTGCAGGCATTTGTCTGCACACCTGATTACTAGACAGAACAGTAGGCTATTCTGGCAGTTTTCACTTTTAAGTTTATAGATTAGCTTGTGTGGGGAACAATATGTAGTGATGATATACTTTGTTCAAAGACTTGGCACCTGTTTGTCTATTCCTGTAACTAGTTTGTGCCTTTCTTTGTCGTTACTTGCGACCATTTCTATCAGGGTGGCTGAAGTCATATTTTCTTTGAGCTTTGGGAGGGTTTGATGTGTATTATTTTTGGGGTAAGATATTGCTAGGTCTGCAGATCAGGCTGGCCTTTAAGTTTTTATGGAGCTGGAACCTCGGGTTTTAAACATAGTAATTGCCTCTGTACCTCTGGGCTGCATCCTCAACCCTGAAGAAGGGTTTTTGCATTTTGAAAATCAGTCATTTCTTTAAACAAACAAACAAAAATGTTTAGCCAGCACACACCTTTAATCTCAGCACACGGAGGCAGAGGCCGGCAGTTATTTGTGAGTTTGAGGCCAGCCTGGTCTCCATAGTGAGATCCAGGACAGCCAGAGCTACATAGTGAGACCCTGTCTCCAAACAAAACAACAACAACAATTTACTACATTTTATTTGTGTGTGTGTTCATGTGTACACACGTGTGCATGCATGCTCTTGAGTGAAGAGGTCAGAGGACAACTTTTGGAATTTAATTCTCTCCTTTGGGCCCCAGGGATGAAATTCAGGTTGTAGGGCTTGTCAGTAGGCCACCGAGCCGTCACCTCACCAGCTCCCCTAGTCAGGTCATTTCCCAGGAGTGTTAGGGAATTTGAGTTTATGCTCCTATTCCTTCCCTGCCCGTGAGCCTTGGGAAGTTTCTTTCCCTCCCTGGCCTTGCCATCCTGTAACAGTACCTTTTCCACATGGATGGAGGGAGCCTGTGTGCTAAGATACAGCGAACGTTGAAACACTGGCTGTGGCTTTTTGTATACAATTTTTTAAAAATTTGTGTGAGTGTGTGTGTTTGTGTATATGTGTGTGCCCACGTGCATGTTGTAGGTGGTTGTGGGCTGTTTGATGTAAGATGCTGCCAAGCTAAAGTCCAGTTTTGTTTGGTTTTGAATCAGGGTTTTCCTGCCACTTAACTTAGCCTTGAGCTCTCTGTTGTGCTCCCTTCCTCTTAGTGCTGGGGTCGCGTGTGTGTTCAAAAACTGTTCTCATAAGGAGGGAAAGAAAAGGAATTGAAGCCGGGCGGTGGTGGCGCACGCCTTTAATCCCAGCGCTTGGGAGGAGGCAGAGGCAGGTGGATTTCTAAGTTTGAGGCCAGCCTGGTCTACAAAGTGAGTGCCAGGACAGCCAGAGCTATATAGAAAAACCCTTGTGAGATGGGGGTAAGTGGATCTCTGAGTTCAAGGTCAGCCTTGTCTACAAAGCATGTTCCAGGACAGCCAGGGATAAAGAGAGACCCTGTTTTGAACCTACACAAATATATATTTTTATGTATTTAGCTTTGTGGTAGAACATGTTCCTAGTATGTGTAAGACCCTGGGTTCCATCCCCAGCAACATCACCACTAAAAAGAAATGTACACATATATGATTCTTTTTCAAATTTGACTGGAAATTAGTAAAAAACCCTTAACGTAGAACTAAAAGGAAACAGGTGAAGTATTTTAGTTTGGATTTTCAGAACACCCACGTATAAGCCAGGAACAGGTGCGAATAATAACAACAACAACAACAGTAGTAGTAACAAATACTTCAAAAAAAAATATTAAACTGGGCCAGGTTTAGTGGTATATGCCTTTAATCTCAGCACTCAGGATGCAGAGACAGGTAGATCAAGGCTAGTTTGGTCTGTATTGCAAGTGCCAGGCTAGCCTGGTTACATAGTGAGGCCCTATCTTTAAAAAATAAATAAATAGGGGCAAGTAAAAGTGATGCCAACAAGCCCTACAAGCTGAGCTCACTCTGTGGGACGCACATGTAGGAGAGAGCTGACCCCCACAGACTATCCTCTGACCGCCACCCCTGTAAAACAAGTCAATATGAACATACTAAAAATTATAAATGTGGTACAGAAAATTTGTATATAATCACTGGGGTTGGGGATTCAGCTCAGTGGTGGGTGGACATGTGCCTAGCATGTGTGAGACTCTGAAAAAAGTACAGATTTATGTGGGTTGTGGTGTTCTGGTATGAGTATTCTGTGTTTGTCACCCTTCCAGTACTGTGACCTGAGAAAACAGAGGGAGGAAAGATTATTTTGGTTTAGTTTCTGTCCACAGTGACTTGGCTCCATTGCCTCTGAAGTGGTAAAGCAAACATTACGGGAGCATGTAGTGGAGCAGAACCATTCATCTCAGCAGATAGATGCAGGTAGAGACTAAGATGGACAGGGGACTGAGTATGGTCTCCTTACCATGCAGCAGCACAGACTTTATTCACACTGTTTTTTCTAATCTTTACTAATTGTAAGCTAGTTCTCATTGACCAACCTCCACTCTTCTTCCCAGTGTCTGGGAACTACCATGCAATTCTCAACCTCTTTGACATAAGCTTTGTTGTATGTATGTATGTATGTATGTATGTATGTATGTATGTATGTATTTGGAGATGGTATCTCTACATAGTCCTGGCTGTCCTTCCTGTATAGCCCAACCAGGCTGTTCTCAGATTCACAGAGATCCACCTGCCTTTACTTCCCAAGTGCTAGCATTAAAGGTGTGCACCACCAAACCTTGCCTATGAGATAAACTTTTCAACTTTTGGAATATTTTAAACATAAATGAAAGTAAGCAGAGTGAGCCAAGGGATTCATAGTCTGGGGGGATTGAATGATGGCAGCCACCTTTGTCTCACCTGAGCTCGCACCTTTCACTTCTGTTCTTATTAAATGAAACATAGTGAGTCTTGGGATGACACTGTATGTCTTGAGGCATTGTTCTCTTGTGTGCTCTTGAGAGACTGAAGCAGGAGGATTGTGAGTTTGAGACTCTCCCTTCCTCCCACCTTGTAGGTTGCATTCACAACTACTTGTTTTGCTCTGTGGAGACCTGATTGGTCAGCATGGCTGCTGGGTGTTACACTCTTGCTTGGGAGTATTGGGTAGCTGTTTTCACTTCTCATATATTGTTTTATTTGTTGAGTTGGAATTCTCCTGCTTCAGACTACAGGTGTCTGTACCACTTTGACTTTTAATATCCTGTTTTGTGGCCCCGCCCCCTAGTACTGGCATCAACTTGTTAATAACAGTGGGCAAGCTCTTTACCACTGAGCTGTATCCCCAGGTCTCTCCTCCTCTTTTTTTTTTTTGTTTTTGTTTTTGTTTTTTTGTTTTGTTTTGTTTTTTGGTTTTTTTTCGAGACAGGGTTTCTCTGTATAGCCCTGGCTGTCCTGGAACTCANAAATCCGCCTGCCTCTGCCTCCCGAGTGCTGGGACTAAAGGCGTGCGCCACCATGCCCGGCTTTCCTTCTCATTTTTAAACTTTTTATTTTGAGACGGTCTTTCTGTGTTGCCCAGGCTAGCTTTGGACTTGCCTTTTGTCTCCTGAGTAGCTGTTTTACAGGCCTGAACCACTAGGCCTAACCAAAGTGTGATTTGATTCCCTTTCCTAGGGGCTGTTGATGTCTAGCACTGTGAAGTGCCA
Source organism: Mus pahari (assembly GCF_900095145.1). Lineage (NCBI taxonomy): Eukaryota > Metazoa > Chordata > Mammalia > Rodentia > Muridae > Mus > Mus pahari. The sequence goes on along the minus strand of NC_034603.1, from coordinate 87,566,236 downwards.
GGCTGCTCCTAGCTTTTTCCTGGAAGGTTTCTGATCCATTCTCTGGAGTTTGTGTTTATGTCTTGTAATTTCAGCATTTGAATCGTAGACTTCTCTCTCTCTCTCTCTCTCTCTCTCTCTCTCTCTCTCTCTCTCTCTCTCTCAGCCCTTATTCTGTCAATTCTTGGTTGTGTAAATTTATTTCCCTTGTAATTTTGGTTTTTATTGGGGGAAGTGTGGCTTCTAAGAGGATCTATTTGATCCAAGTTTTAGTGGCATTTGCTTATGTAAGCACAAGGGGGTGCTGTGGAGCTGCATTCTTTTCTGGTTTGGGTCTTCCAGATCCCAGAAGCAGCCCAGGTTTCACTCCATATGCATGTGCCTGGTCTTGGAGGTGACTTTGCCCTGCAGAGCATCTGGTGGAAGTAGACTCAGTTTCTTCTTGGTTCCTATTCTGGATTCTCTGGGTTGGTCTTACCTCCTTGAGTCATGTGGGTTTTTTTGTTCTTTAAGGACATTCCCACATTATCCAAGCTGGCCTTGCACTTGATGTCTAGTTAAGGCTGACCTTGAATTTGTAACTGCTTGCTTTTCCTTCCCAAGTGCTGGGATAACAGGTGTGCACCATCGAGTCTGGCTAACCCTTTGGTTTATGCAGGAGTTTCGGGCTCAGCAGTCTAATGTGTGCAGGGGGCTCAAACACTCACCTGCTGCCCAGTGAGTACTGCTGTCCCTGAGCCTCAAGTTCCTGATCCTGGCCTTGGCCGAGGGACAGCCATGTCCTCTGCTATTCTTAGTGACGTCACTGCGAGCTTTGGAAGGCCTGGGTGTTTTTTACCTTTGGAGCTCAGCAGTGTTTTTACAGTGTATTTGCTAAAATTGATCCAGTGTCTGAGCCAAGTATTTTATAGTTAGAGGATGTTTAGACATATTTAATCCAGTGCTAGAAGCAGAAGTTCTGGTTACAGTCTGACAGCTTTATTGCCTCTGAATTATGGGGGATAAGGAGGCGAGGGCAGCTCATGAGAGCTGCAGCCCTGCTCCCGGGAGTCTGCGTGTCTGTCAGTGCTTGTACTTGCAGACATTGTTCTTCTTCGGTTTGCTGTTCAGCACTGGACCAGTTGTTCTCTCAGCTTCTTTCTTGTGTGTCCTGTTGACAGCAGCTGAAAGTTTGCCAAATGATCTGTCACCTCCTGTCTTCAAAGGCTTGGAGCTGATTTAGTGCCACGAGACACCTCTGGTCAGGCATGACCCACAATGGTTCTGTGAATAGCTTCAGAGGGGAAACGTTCTTTAGCCACAAGTCATGTCAAGTTGGAGCAGAGCAGGTAGAATTGTGGCAGTTCTTTTGGAAAGCAGGCCTTCAGCAGTCTTGGAGCAGGAAGCTGTGTCTGGGAGTCTGCCCTGTCAGAGGGAAAGAAAGTGTTGGCATGTGCTTGAGGGTGTGTGCTTCACAGGGGCAGAAACCAGCAGAATTGCCTGACCCTGTAGTGTGGTGACCCTCTGTCCCTGGGGGATGCTAAGCCAGTTGTTGTAGCACAGATCTGAAATCCTAACACCCAGTAAGTAGAAGTAGAAGGATTTTGAGTTTGAGGCCAGCCCAGGCTGCATAGTGAGATGTGGAGTTTTTTGTTTTTTAAATAAGTCAGTGTTTTAGTTAGGATTTTTATTGCTGTAATAAAACACCACTACCAAAAGCAGCTTAGGGAGGAGGAAAGGGCTGACTTGCCTTATGCATCCTGGGCCACAGCATCCTGGGAGAGCAGCACAGGAAGTGAAGGTGAAGCCATGGAGGAATGCTCATTCTTCATGAAGTGCTCAACCTGCTTTCTCAAACACCCCAGGACCACCTGACCAGTGGGCTGGGCCTGTCCATATCAATTGCTAAGAGACTGCCCACAGCTGGCCTACAGGCCAGTGTACCAGGCAAGCTTTCAGTTGTGCTTCTCTGTTGTAGACTTTAGTTTGCCAAGCTGGCAAGACAAAACAACCAAAACAAACCAAAAACCACCAACAGGACAGTCAGGATTGTGCCTGGGAACTTGTTGATTGTGGCAGTTCTTTGAGACCCGTAGATGAGCAGACCGAGATGTGAGATATCGTGTAAATCAGTGGTTGCATCATCCGTGTCTGGATGCTTTCGACTCATGTCACCTCATCCAGTCTAAGACTTGTGTATGAGATACATAGATGGATGGAGAGCTGGCCATGGCCTGAGAGTGTGTGGGTTCGATAGATTGCTGTGGATGGAGAGCTCAGCAAGGCCAGAGGGTAGAGACAGAAGGAACAGGAGGGCTGTCCTGGAGGCCCAGGTGAGCACAGGCTGTGTTAACACATGCAGTCAGATGGCTGCGTGTGCTTCAGAGCTTTTAAAATACTGGTAAGGAAGCTAACTTTTAGAGGATGTGCGCTGATGTGTGTGACGCCAGGAAAGAAAGAATTCTGTTGTCTTAAAATCAGGACCTTCCCTATGTAGGCCTTTAAATGGTAGCATTTGTCCTTTGAAGCTGTCCAGGTGCACACCAGACTTCGTGGTTTGTATCTGGGGGAGTATGACTGTACTGGCTAGTTTTGTGTCAACTTGACACAGCTGGAGTTATCACAGAGAAAGGAGCTTCAGTTGTGAGATCCAGCTGTAAGGCATTTTCTCAATTATTGATCAAGGGTGGGGAGGTTCCCTTGTGGGTGGTGCCATCTCTGGGCTGGTAGTCTTGGGTTCTATAAGAGAGCAGGCTGAGCAAGCCAGTGGAAGCAAG
>NC_034603.1:87540105-87560441 GCF_900095145.1 Mus pahari | reverse complement strand
CAGTATGGAAGTGTAAGCCAAATAAACCCTTTCCTCCCCAACTTGCTTCTTGGTCATGATGTTTGTGCAGGAATAGAAACCCTGACTAAGACAATGGCATTGTGACATTTTGTCCTTTGAACAGGCATGGCGATTTGTTGTTCCTGTTTCCCTCAAGCCTTGCTGGACCCTCGTCTGAGATGGAGACATCGACCTCAGTAGCGTTAAAGGCCTGTGGTGCTCCTAATGTGGTTGAAGATGAGATCGACCAGTACCTCAGCAAGCAGGATGGGAAGATTTACCGGAGCCGAGACCCACAGCTGTGAGTGTTCCCTAGGCTCCTGCCAGTGAGGCTTTAATGGATCATTAAAGCGAATATTAAGAGCTGGGTGTGGTGACTTTAGTAATCTTAGCCCTTAGAGAACTGTTGCAAGTTCAAGGTCAGCCTGGTTTACATTGTGAACTCAGGCTAGCTCATGAGAACCTGTCTCCAAAAAAATTTTTTTTCCATGTTAGTAAGCATTTGATAAAGGTGAAAAATCTGAGTCTGGCCACCTATTACCACATTATTTTACTGCAGTTATACAACTCTTTAGTAGATGGAACTTTAAAATGGATTCCACATAAAATGTTTAGGAGTATGTGAATACTAAGAAGCTCAAAAGGTGTCTAGAGACAGGTAGGATCTGTTGTGATGTGTTTTGTGCATGTCTGCTCCCTCCAGCAGAGGTGGGAGGAGAAGAGACTGATGATGGTTGATTTGTTACCAGAGTAAGGGCTGGCTCTGACCTCTTAAGAGCAGTAGAATGACTTCTAGAAGAGTGTCCTGGGTACCCTCCAGTGAATCTGATCCCAGATCTGCTCCTTGGAGACTCACTTTGTACCAGGTTGTATCACATGATAGTGCATACCGTTATTTTAGGGTTTTTTGCAATTCCTTTTAAAGAAACTAGTTAGGGATTGGAGAGATAGCTCAGCAGTTGAGAGTGCTTGCTGTTCTTGCCTAGGATCCAGGTTTCATTCTCAGTATCTACTTGGTGGTTTACAGTTGTCTGACCTCTGCCCCAGGCACGTAGTATGAAGGCATGCGTAAAGGCAAAACACCCATACACATAAAATAAAATTGAAAAGTGAAACAAAGAGACCAGTTAGAAACATCATGATCTATACTCAGTTGTGGAATTATGTACACGAAGACTGCTTTTCTCTGCAGTAGTGTGTCACTGTGTAAATGCAATAAGGTGCTGACACTGGGATACTGGTTCTAAATGCTACATCAGCAACTTTTATGTCAGATGGAGTAGCCAGCATTGAACTCAGCTGCAGAACTGGAGCCTCCGAGACTCCTCCTCCTCCTGTTGGTGTTCCTTCCAAGGACCGCTATAATCTGGGCTTTCTTGGTCCTTTAGATCCTGCTCACATATATGTTAATTCTGCTCTTCAGAGATAAGCCTGTCTCCAAGTGATGGAGGGAGCACGTCTTTCCTTTCTGCTTTTTTTTTTTTTTTTTTTTTTTTTTTTTTTTTTTTTTGAGACAGGGTTTCTCTGTGTAGCCCTGGCTGCCCTGGAACTCACTCTATAGACCAGGCTGGCCTCNAACTCAGAAATCCNCCTGCCTCTGCCTCCCGAGTGCTGGGATTAAAGGCGTGCACCACCACGCCCAGCTATCCCCCCCCCTCCCCAGCCTTTTCTTAACATTTTCATTTAGTGCGACTTTTTTTTTTTTTCCAATATTTATTTATTTATTATATGTAAGTACACTGTAGCTGTCTTCAGACACCCCAGAAGAGGACATCTGATCTCACTACAGATGGTTCTGGGCCACTAAGTGGTTGCTAGGATTTGAACTCAGAACCTTCGGAAGAGCAGTCAGTGCTTTTAACCGCTGAGCCATCTCTCCAGTCCTTACTGCAACTTTTTAAACATGTTATTTTTCATGGTGGAGATTGAATACAACCTCATGTATTTTTTAGCTGGTGTCCCGTGAAGCAGTTAGCATTGATGAAGCCATGGATTTGATGTGTTGGTTAGGGTTTTTATTTCCCTTTTTCTTCACTTCCCTTCCCACCCACCCTATTCCTCCTTTCCGTTCTTCCCCTTTCTTGTCCTCTTTTGAGACAGGCTCCCTGTGTAGCCCTGTCAGCCAGTCTGACCTTGAGTCTTCCTGCCTTTGCCTCCTGAATGCTGGGATTACAGGTTTAGGTAATCCGTTATGTAGTTTTTTTCTGATACATACCAGAATAAATTATTTATTTACTTATTTAGGGTTTTTTTGAGACAGGGTTTCTCTGTGTAGCCCTGGCTGTCCTAGAACTCACTCTGTAAACCAGGCTGGCTTCCAACTCAGAAATCCCCCTGCCTCTGCCTTCCAAGTCACACTAAAGTGCTGGGATTAAAGGCGTGTGCCACCACACCAGCTATAAATAACTATTATAGTGGGAACATTTGTTTGTGTACCATCAACAGTAATTCTTCGTTTGTAGGGAAGCACTTTGCAGAAGTGTGATGTACATTTTAAATATCAACAATATTGTGAAGTAGCAACAACAGAAAGTAACCATTGTATCCCTGTGCATCTCCAGATGCCGCCACGGTCCCTTGGGCAAGTGTGTGCATTGTGTTCCGCTGGAGGTGAGTTTGAGGAGCAGGTTTTGGCTGGGCGGTGTGGTTGGCTGCTCCGGAAAGATCTGTCTCAGCATTTTCTTGTCCTAAACTTGGGTGTTTTGGCTTTTTAAAGATTTTATTTATTTATTGTCTTGGGCCTTTTATTCCCAGTAGTACAAATAGCACAAAGAATCTGAGACTTATTTATGGGAGTGACCTTTTAGGGGGATTGTGAGTGGCTGAGACGTTGTGTTGCTGTGATGAAGGGGCATGTACAGTTCACTTCCTAGATAATTCTTCTCTGACACATGGCTGGGCCTCTCGGTTCCTGCTTGTGATGGATTTGATTTACTGAGTCTGAATCTTAGATCTCCTGTTGATATCTCTCTCTCTCTCTCTCTCTCTCTCTCTCTCTCTCTCTCTCTCTCTCAAGTGAGAGAGAGAGAGAGAGAGAATATGAACGAGGACCGCCTCTGAGGCACAAGGGCTCTGTCACTAAGTTATATCCTCAGGCGTTCTGTGACTTTGCAACGTCGTCTTAGAGCTTTAGTATTTAATAGGGGTTCATTTTATCTTGAAATGTGACTAGTATAAAAAAAACCCTTGATTCTAACCTTGAACTAGTGAAGACCCAACTTAGCCTCCCTCATTCTATCTGTGCCTTCTGGTCTGATCCCCTGCACAGTAAGATTCAGAGACCTCATGTATCCTGGCAGAACTGTGACCCTTCATTTTCTGTGTATGGTTTGGCAGCCATTTGATGAGGACTATCTGAACCACTTGGAGCCTCCTGTGAAGCACATGTCCTTCCATGCCTACATCCGGAAACTGACTGGAGGGGCTGACAAGCAAGTATCCCCTGTGTCTCAGCATGCAATCTCTTCATTTCTGACGATTATCATTTATAGACAAGGGGCATGGGAATGGAAAAGTGAAGCCTTGCAGTGCAGAAAACAGAGCAATCTCAAGTGTTGCTCATTCCAGAGGCAGGGAGAACCTGGCACATGTCCTGCTGTCACCACAGTGCTCAGGGAGGTAAACAAGATATACAGCTGCTCCATGAGGGCCTCAGTTCACCCACTCTCCAAGGCTCTCCCTGGGCGTCAGCTGCTCCATGAGGGCCTCAGCTCACCCACTCTCCAAGGCTCCCTGGGTGTCAGCTTTGCTTTTTTTTTTTTTTTTTTTCCAGATAGGGTTTCTCTATGTAGCCCTGGCTGTCCTGGAACTCACTCTGTAGACCAACCAGGCTGGCCTCAAACTCAGAAATTCGCCTGCTTCTGCCTCCCAAGTGCTGGGATTAAAGGCGTGCACCACCATGCCTGGCGTCAGCTTTGCCTTTTACAACTGTAATGGGGCTGAAGCCACAACACTCTCGTGGTTGCATCCTGGTACCACAGGGACTCTAGTTAACAGACTTGGTCAGGCGAGGCAGTGTAAGCAGCCACCTCTCTCCCTGAATGCAGTGGCAGCAGTGGCCAGAAAGGTCAGCTAAGACAGCACCTATTGTTTGATTTTCCTAAGACAGCCCTTGCTGATAAGAGGACGGGGCTCTGAGTTCAGTCAGTTTTTTGTTGTTGTTGTTGTTGTTGTTCTGGTTTTTATTTTGTTTGTTTGTTTTTGTTTTGTTAAAAATGATTGCCTGATTGTAGTTTTTCTCAGATAACCTGCCAGCATCCAAAAAAACTTTAAAATTTATTGGTTTGTTTATTTATTTATTTGAGCCAGAGTTTCTCTGTGCAGTCCAGGCTGATTTAGAGCTCACTTAGTAGACCCAGCTGGGCTCAAACTCAGAGATCTGCCACCTCCGCCTCCCAAGTGCTGTGATAGACGAGTGGGCTACCACCCCTGGGGAAGGCGAGGTGATCTTGACTCGGCTCAAGCTAGCCATTCACAGCATGTCAGTATTCTGAAATCATCAACACCAAAAACATAAAATTTTCATTTACAAAAAAAGTCACATGGTACAATTTAAATATGTATACTTTTTTGGTCAATTATTTCTAATAATACTGGGGGGAGGACAAGAAAGAAAATGGAAGTTGGTGGAATGATTCTGTTAGATAAAGGTACTTGCTGCTAAGCCTGATGAGCTAAATTCAATCCCTGGCCAGAACCCATCTGGTGGAAGGAAAGAAACTATTTCAAGTTGACCTCTGACCTCTGCATGTGAATGCACACTAAATAAATAAAACAACTATTATCAAGCAAGAAATGGAATGGACCATGCTATGTCTGAGAAAACTGATACCACTCACACAGAATTACTGTCGGTCAGTGGTAGGCCTGGCGCTAACTCATGGATGTGGTGCTTTTTACTTTAGTAGATTGAGTGACTATGAAACTGCTCTGTATCCTAATGAGATTTTTCCTGAGAATAAGCATGTTACACAGATGAGTAGATACTGGGCTAATAATGTCCTCAGTCACTCACAGGCTGTACTCTCTCTTGGTGGCACAAGTTAGGTAGTAAATAGGTTTTCAGCAGTGTTCTTGAAAACCTCATGGATGTGGGAAAGAGCTGTGTGTCCCTCTATAGGACACTGTAGAAAGTGGGGAAGCTTGAGCCTCTTCTAGTGTGGCTTTAGTGCATTGCCTTGTGTTCTCGCCCCCTAGAAGCACTGTCCAGTGGGGGTTAGCTGGCTCTTATGACCTCTAGTCTCCTGCCTGACTTCCCACGATTGTTAGGTTTAACTCTGCCTTGTTTTCCCTCAGGGGGAAGTTTGTTGCCCTGGAGAACATCAGCTGCAAGATTAAGTCAGGGTGTGAGGGACACCTCCCATGGCCAAATGGCATCTGCACCAAATGCCAGCCTAGTGCCATCACACTGAACAGACAGGTAAGCAGCCTGTGTCCATGACTAACAAGTAGACACTTGCTTTGTGGCAATTAATTCTCTAGTGTTTGTTTCTTCCTCTCCTCCTCTCCTCTCCTCTCCTCTCCTCTTTCTTTCTTATTTATATTTTTAGTCACTTTTTTGTTTTGGTTTGGTTTTGAGATAGGGTTTAATCTGTGCAGCTCTGGCTATCCAGAACATTGTCCTGGAGGCTGGCCTGGAACTCAAAGATCTGGCTGCTTCTGGCTCTCAAGTGCTGGGATTGAAGGACGGCGCCACCACGCCCGGCTTTAGTCACATGTATACAGTGTCTGTGCGATGTGTGCCTGAATAGGGCAGAAGAGGAGGAGTCAAACTCCCTGCAATTAGATTTACAGGGGATTGGAACCTCCTGGTGTGGGTGCTGAGGATAGAACTTGGACCTTCAGGAAGAGCAGCAAGTGTTCCCTCCAGCTGCTGAGCCATCTAACCGTCTCCCTTTCTGTGGTAGAGGAGAAGTGAGAGAGAAGTTTCTAGTACTTGCAGGTGTGAAGGGCTTGGGTTTAGGGTCCATTGGTTGGCTTGTGCAGAGGATGGATTTTCTTTAAAAACAATTTTAAACATTTATTTTTATTTTACATGTGTGAGTATTTCACCTGCATATGTTATGAATACATGTGGCCAGAAAAAGATGTTGGAAGCCCCAGAACTGAAATTATAGGCGGTTACAGGCCAGTGAGTGCTGTGAGCTGAACCTCTGGTGCTCTCTCTAACAGAGCAATCATTGAGACATCTCTTCAGACTCCCCTTCTAAATTTATTCTGAAACGTGGGTTTTTTTTTTTTTCCAAGATTTATTTATTGTTATATGTAAGTACACTGTAATTGTCTTCAGATACACCAGAAGAGGGCATCGGCTCTCATTGCGGATGGTTGTGAGCCACCTTGTGGTTGCTGGGATTTGAACTCAGGACCTTTGGAAGAGCAGTCAGTGCTCTTACCCACTGAGCCATTTCACCAGCCCATGGGTTTTTTGTTTTTGTTCTTGTTTTTTTTTCATCTCTTCAGACTCCCCTTCTAAATGTATTTTAATTATTTTGTTTATTCTGAAACGTGGGTTTTTTTTGTTTTTTTTTGGTTTTTTGGTTTTTTTTTTATGAGATTTTTAAATGTTCAGTGCTTGTGACTTTACCTCTAAGAACATATTACATAGGGCTGGAGAGATGGCTCAGCGGTTAAGAGTACTGACTACTCTTCCGAAGGTCCTGAGTTCAAGTCCCAATAACCACATGGTGGCTCATAACCATCCGTAATAAGATCTGGCGCCCTCTTCTGGGATGTCTGAAGACAGCTACAGTGTACTTACATATAATTAAATCTTAAAAAGAAAAAAAACAAACAAAAAAAAAACAAAACAACATACTGCATGGAAGTTGGTAACAGAGGCCCCTCTCGGGTTCAGAAGAGTCTAGCTGAGGTGCGCTGGCCTGCTTGTCACTGTGGCTAATGAGAACTGTGTTCTCCTGGCTCTGCCAGCCATATCTAGCTTCTCGGAGCGTGGTTGAGAGTCTTACAATCTTTATTTTTATTTTTATTTTTATTTATTTATTTATTTATTTAAAAGATTTATTTATTTATTATATGTAAGTACACTGTAGCTGTCTTCAGACACTCCAGAAGAGGGCGTCAGGTCTTGTTACAGGTGGTTGTGAGCCACCATGTGGTTGCTGGGATTTGAACTCTGGACCTTCGGAAGAGCAGTCGGGTGCTCTTACCCACTGAGCCATCTCACCAGCCCCCTTATTTTTATTTTTATTTTTATTTATTTATTTAGTTTTTCGAGACAGGGTTTCTCTGTGGAACCCTGTCTGTCCTGGAACTCACTTTGTAGACCAGGCTGGCCTTGAACTCAGAAATCCGCCTGCCTCTGCCTCCCGAGTGCTGGGATTACAGGGGTGCGCCACTACGCCTGGCTGTATTTTTATTTTTTTTTAAAGATTTACTTATTATTACACTCTGTAGCTGACTTCAGATGCACCAGAAGAGGGCGTCAGATCTCATTACGGTTGGTTGTGAGCTACCATGTGGGTTCTGGGATTTGAACTCAGGACCTTCAGAAGAACAGTCAGTGCTTTTACTGGCTGAGCCATCTTGCCAGCCCTTAGAATCTTTTTTAAAAATAATTTATTAATTTTTATTTTATGTGCACTGGTGTTTTGTCTGCATTTACTTCTCTATGAGGAGTATAGATCTTGGAGTTACAGACAGTTGTGAACAGCCATGTTGTTGCTGGGAATTGAACTCAGGACCTCTGGAAGAGCAGTCTGTGGTTTTTTTGTTTGTTTGTTTTTAACTTTTTTATTGTAAACTTTTTGTTTTAAGATTTATTTACCGCCGGGCGTGGTGGTGCGCGCCTTTAATCCCAGCACTCGGGAGACAGAGGCAGGCGGATTTCTGAGTTCGAGGCCAGCCTGGTCTACAGAGTGAGTTCCAGGGCAGCCAGAGCTATACAGAGAAACCCTGTCTCGAAAAAACAAAAACAAAAACAAAAACAAAAGACTTATTTACTTATTTTATATATGTAAGTACATTGTAGCTATTTTCAGACACATCAGAAGAAGGCATTGGATCCCATTATAGGTTGTAAGCCACCATGTGGTTGCTGGAAATTGAATTCTGAATCTCTGGAAGAGCAATCAGTGCTCTTAACTGCTGAGCCATCTATCCTGCTCCCAAGTCTTTGGATTCTTAATCTCCCTTAATTACTTCATTCTTATTGGAAAGCTACTTTTCAGTTTGGAAACCTTTCATTTTAAGTAAAAACAGTGAGGTTTATTGATTGATGAAATTCTTTCCCTGTCCCCCTGATCTCTAAAGAACAGAGCAGTTTGCCTGTTTTCCCTCCCTCCCTCCCTTCTCTGTTTAGAGGCAGTCTCTAACAGTTTCCAGGTTGGCCTCAAACTTGTGCAGTTTCCTTTCTGCATCAGCCTCCTGAGTGCTGGGATTGGAGATGTATGGATCGCTATGCCTGCCCTGAGTAGGTTCTTAAGTTTGAGTTTGTTGTTTGCTTCAGGGTCTTAAACTCTGGTGCAGACGCTAGGTAAGCCAGCGATCCACCACCGGCAACATGCGTGAATTACACCTCTCCGGAGTGTAGCTGAGAACTAGGGCTGGGTCCAAAGTGAAATAAAAACAGATGGGCCTAGGGGTGTGGTTCAGTGCTCTTAACCATGCATGCAGGAGGAATACAGATATACACACAAGGAAAACTCTCCTACACATAAAACCAAAGCTAAATAAGTTAAAAAAAAATACCAGCTAGATAATGTTTCACTAGATTGGTTCTTGTAAAACATTGTTTCTGATGGGATGTTTTCATTTAATATTTTGTTAACCTTTGTTAACTCTACAGAAATACAGACATGTGGACAACATCATGTTTGAGAATCACACTGTTGCTGACCGCTTCCTTGACTTCTGGAGAAAGACAGGAAACCAACATTTTGGGTACTTATATGGACGGTACACAGAGCACAAAGACATTCCCCTCGGCATCAGGGCTGAAGTGGCTGCAATTTACGAGCCTCCTCAGGTATGTGAGTGCAGAGCACAGTGCCTGAATGTAAGAAGGTCAGAGTTGTTTGTAAGGTACTGTGAAACCCTTCCCCTTCCCGATGCCTCGTTCTCCCTTTGTTTTTCCCATGGCTTTTCTGCCTCTTACTGTACACTCTTGGACAAGCACACATGACACACGTGTATGTGATAATGATTTCCAAAATTATCGGAGAATAAGATCACAGCCCCTAGGGCTGGCCCATAACACTTTTAGTAGAACACTTGCCTGGCCCTCACAAAGCTTAGGGCTCAGTCAGTCCCTTCCACATTATAATCTGTATGTGGTAGCATGTTCCTGTAATCCCAGCATTGGAGAGGTGAAGGCAAGAGGGTCAGAAGTTTAAGATACTTGGGTAGTAGCAGTGGCAGTGCACATCTTTAATCCTAGCACTCAGGAGGCAGAAGCAGGGATCTCTGAGTTTGAGGCTAACCTGGTCTACAGAACTAGTTCCAGGACAGCCAGGGCTATACATAAAAACCTGATCTCAGTTTGAGGCCAGCCTGGTCTACAAAGTGAGTTCCAGGACAGCCAGGGCTACACAGAGAAGCCCTGTCTGGGGGGCAGGGGAACCTGATCTTAACCACCCCCCTACCCAAAAAAATGTAAAAAAAAAAACAAAACCCTGAACTATAAGATCATCCTTAGCTACCTAGCAAGTTGGAGGCCAGCCTAGCATACATGAGACCTTGAATGAAACAAAACAAAAAAAAATTGACTTCCAAAAGGAAACAAATATATGGGGACAGAAACCAGCCTCCTCCCCCGTTATAAATGTATTTGTGCCTCTAGGTCTGCACTGTGCATGCCACAGTGCATGAGTGGAGGTCAGAGGAAACGCGCTGGCGTCAGCTCTCTCTCCACCAGATGGGTTCCGGGGATCAGGCTCAGATCATCAGACTTGTGGGCAAGTCTCACTAGTCACTTCTTTTCACTTCAGTATTCTGGAGGTCACTGTGCACCTCTCACTCTGCTGGCTTCTTAGATCATCTGACTCAGGGCCCCATGTGACCCTGGGGCACAGGTCAGGGTCTGCAGACATGACTTTACGAGTACAGTGTGTGGCTTCTGCAGAAGTACATGCGTCATCCCTGCCTTTGTTACGGGGGTTCTCTGTGCGTGCCACCCCACTTTGACGCTTTGGCATTTGTATCAAGATGTGTGAGATTGTAGAAGTCTTTTCTGTTGCTTTGTTTACAAAGAAGTGGTTGATGGTAACAAAGACCCTACAGAGAAACCCATTCATCCAGACCTTGGATTATGGTGTGCTCTCTGATTGAAGTGCTGCTTTGTAAACACTTTGTAAACACAGAGCCTTGGCTCAGTTTTGAAGATCTCTGTTATGGGGTGTAGCAGTTACATTAAAAATATAATTGAAGCCCAATGTGGACACTTACTCCTTAGATGTAAGCCCCTGGGAGGGAGGCCATGACTGAAGTTTAAGGTCACCTGTGCTTCACAGTGACCCTAGTACTGAGGAGCTAGAGGCAGGGCACCACTGCCGTTTTGAGGCCGGCTTAGTCTACACAGTGACTTGAGGCAGAGATAGCCTTCCTTTGGGCCCATTTGTGTTTGAGCAGTGTTGAAGCTAGTGGGTCAAGGGGAAGGGTATAGAGGCCACACTCTTCCCAGGTCTCTCTTCTAACTGTTTTCTATCTGTGGTTCCCCGCAGATTGGTACACAGAACAGTCTGGAGCTTCTGGAAGATCCGAAAGCTGAGGTGGTTGACGAGATTGCTGCCAAACTTGGCCTGAGGAAGGTATGAGGCCTTTAGGGAAACCTGGGCTCCATGCTGGGGAAATCCAAACAAATGGAGTGGCTAAATCTGCTTTGGGACCAAACCCTTAGGTGACAAGATCAACTGTGGACTCAGCCCCTCTGGAGCCTCAGTTGTGTTCATTGGTGCTAGTAGCTTTGATGATTTCTTGACTTGGAGTGAGGTGAGAACATCTTCTCAAGTGTAAATATGAAGCTAAGAGGCACATACGTGTCCACTCTGTCATGGCCCCTCCCTGCATACACTCTGCTGGCCGAGGCAGGATGATCAATAGTTCAAGGCTAGCTTGATACATAGAGCAAGACTTATTTATAAAGACTTACTTATAAGGTATGAAGACACAGCTTTTCACCTTGATAGCCATAGTTCCTAAAAAAAGCTGCACTCTATAGGAACGTTTGCTGCACATTGCATTCTATAGGAGACTTTGCTTTTCATGTGGCTTGCTTTACTTGGTGCTAGCGTCCTTTCAGCATTGGATTTCCTGTGTATAATGTAGGTCTCTGACCCTGCAGTTGTCTGGGTCTCTAGGACAGTTAGCAGATAGGAGAGAGTCCTTTCAGTCCATTGCTGTGGTTTGTTTCACACCCTTGACAAGTGTCCTAGGAATGATAGGTTGTGGTTTTTGTTTTTAAGACATGTCCTTTTGTAGCTCACACTGGTCTAAACTAAAATCCTCCTGTCTCAGCTTCCCACTGTGAGGATTGCAGACGTATGCTACCATCCCTGCCTTGTTAGGGTTTACAGGCTCATTGAATCATGAATTTGAACACATTGTGGAAGTTCAGTACTAGTAGCCATGTAAGTTTTGTCCTTTATTTAGGCAGAGAGGAATGATCTGTGTGGATCACTCCACCTTACCTCTCTGTAGGTAGGCAGGAAGACTTAGAAACATGACTGGGAAAGTCACAGCATGGCTTCACCTTGAGACAGAAATACCTACCCTACAGGTTCTGGAGCCAGTATCTCAGTGTTGGCCATACTCTAGTGCAAATTTTGGGAGTTCGGTTTAGGAGAAAAAGTGGCCCGTTTAGACCCATGTGTTTCGGATTTATGTTTCGTAACATCATGACCATGTAAAGTCTGAAGTTCTGTAAGTTACTTTCTCAGAACCCTTGTTCCTCAGCCTGGTTTGGACTGTGCCTATTGAAAGGATCCTCTGCTTGCTTTCTGTCTTACCATCCTTTTTGGTTTGTGCTCATCTGAGCATTGTTACAGCAGTAGTGCCATAGTATACCAAACTAAGGTGCAGTTTCATGAATTGGGTCTCAGTCTCGTGGGGAGAGTGGTGACCATCTGTCAGTTTTCCCAAGGATGGAGGCCAAGGGGAGCAGAGATGATAGAGCATACAGGCCTGTCACTGTAGGACATACAGGGGCTGCACAGCACCTGAATCGTAGGATTGGCCTTTAGGGAGCCCCAGTGCTACAGCTTTAGAGCTTGGACCCTCAGCGGTAGCAAGCTGAAACCTCTGTTGTAACACTCCTTTCATCTTAGGTCACTGTGACTCTCTCTAGGGACACTGTTTCTTCCTAGTGGAAGACCTACACCAGGAAACCATGCTGCTTGCTTCTTGTCTGTCTTCTTTTTTTTTCTTTTGGTTTTTCAAGACAGGGTTTCTCTGTGTAGTAGCCCTGGCTGTCCTGAAACTCACTCTGTAGACCAGGCTGGCCTCGAACTCAGAAATCTGTCTGCCTCTGCCTCCCAAGTGCTGGGATTAAAGGCATGCGCCACCACGCCCAGCTCTTGTCTGTCTTCTTTTTGGAGCATAAACTCCTTGCCCCATCATGTTGGTCTCATTACAAGATGTTCTGACTTCTAGTGGAGTGCGGGCTTGAGTGGTCCTAAGCAGAGTCTGTTTGATGGACGCGCGTTTGTCATCGCAGCACCAGAGGAAGGTGCTGGTTTCCCTGGCAGCAGAACTTGGCGCAGGAAATGGAAGGGTTGTCTGAAGGGCACTGCTTTTATCCTCCCTGGACAGAAGCCATCTGTTGTATGGAGATACTCAAAAGATGCTTTCCTTTTCCATTAAGGTTGGATGGATATTCACGGACCTTGTCTCAGAAGATACCCGAAAGGGTACAGTCCGATACAGTCGGAATAAGGTGAGATGGAGGAGACAGGAGTGTGGCTTGGCCTGAACCCTCACTCAGGTAGTGCTGACTTAGACCTCTCAGTCTCTGCACAGCTTGCAGATAACTCTGAAGACAGTCTTGTGAGTCAAGGCTCACCCTGCTGAATCGTCCAGCAGATCAGATCCCACTCATCTCCACTTGAGGCCTATGGGACTGGGAGCCAAGGCCTTCTGCTCTCCTACTTTGTTTTTTTACACGAGTCCCTGATAGCTAGGAATTGCTGATATTTGTCTCAGTGTGATTTTTTTGAGGCATTGTGGCTTGTTTGTTTGTTTGTTTATTTATTTGAGACAAGCTTTTTCAGCCTTGGTGTCCCGAAACTCACTATATAGACCAAGTTGACTTCAAATTCACAGAGATCCACTTATATTCGCTTCCCAAGTTATTAGCATTAGAAGCTCTTTCTTCTTCTTTTTTTGAAATAATTTTATTTGTTGTGCATGTGTGCACACACGTGCCACAGCACACATGTGGAGGTCGGAGAACAGCTTGTAGTTGTTTCTCTTCTTCCATCTGGGGGAACCTACGGATTGAACTCGGGTCAGCCTCAGTGGCAAGCATCTTCACTGAGTCATCCTGCTGGCTCAACTCTTAATAGATTCTTAGACAGAATAGAAGCTTGTTTTGACACGTGCTGTAAAATTTGATATCCCGCCTCTCTTGGCTTAGGACACCTATTTCCTGAGTTCAGAAGAATGCATCACTGCAGGAGACTTTCAAAACAAGCACCCCAACATTTGCCGGCTCTCTCCCGATGGTCATTTTGGATCCAAGTTTGTTACTGCAGTGGCCACAGGTATAAATGGGGCAGAGTGCCACAAATACTACTGCCCATTAATGTTTGTTCTTCTTTGCAGCAGCTTCTCATCCTTAACTTGGATACGATAAGCTTCTTCGGGTGTGTGTTTGTTTTTCAAGATAGGGTTTCTCTTATAGCCCTGGAACTTGCTCTGTAGACCAGGCTGGCCTTGAGCTCAGAGATCAACCTGCCTCTGTCTCCTGAGCGAGTGGGATTAAATGTGTGTACCACCGATGCCCAATTTACTTTCTGGTTCTTATAATAGTGTCCCTGCCAGTTCACACACAGTCTGCTTCCAGGCTTCTAGTTCAGACTTCCTTCTGGCTCTTTGAGAATCTGTGCTAATTCACACTGCCTTAATCTGGGTGCCTGGGTCAGCTCCCTGCTATCAGTGGGTTTCTGTTTCAAGAGACTCAGATGCTAGTAAGCTCGCCTTTTCCTAAGTGGTTATGGCCTGTTTAGATCCAAAGGGTACTTCTCTCACCTCACCTCTTTTGTTGAGTGAGCACCCTTGAGGACAGACACTGGTCATGTCTCTGTTCTGCCATGCTTTTGACTAGAGGCATGTTGATTATTGCACGTACAGATTGATGTCATATTTTTCTAAATTTCTGCTCGAGTTAAGTGTTAAAGGGAGTGGAGGTGTTGGTTAGGATTAAAGACCCCAGAGAGTCCTTCCTTGTGAGCAGGTAGGGCAGAAGGCAGATGTCAGGCCACTTGTGTGGTCAGCTGCCCTAACCTATACGCTGATGGTTAGGGTGATGGCCTCCTGAGATGCTTCATGCTTTATCTTGTTGCTTCCTTCACAGTTTTGTGGCCCTGGAGACCTCAGGTTATAGTCCAGTATGTATGCTTTCATGGTGGCTTATAAAGTAACATTGATTCTAATCTCGGATCATGATGATAGGGAAGTTTGCCTACATGAGTGTGCAGGGGGTAGAGCTATGGAACACTTGTTATTGCTTGTGACACCTCTTGTCTGGCAGGATGCCCAGCATCTTCAACATCCCACAAAAGCTGGCAGTGCCCCTTATTGAAACAGCCAGAAACACCTTCACAGACTTCCAGAACTGTCACCTTCACTGAGAATGGCTGTTTTGGGCTCCTGTGGGCTCCCATAGTAATCCAACCTTTTAAATAACTGTTTCTATGGGGAAATTGTCCCATGGGCCAAAAGAACTGGCACAGTTTTAGAATTGTAAGTAGTTTACATCTTGGAGACTGCCATCTTCAATTATTGAGTCACATTGCTTGTTGACCATTTGGAAATCAGATCATCCATGAAATTTTTGCATCCAGAATTGGCTCTTAAAGAATCTGGAGTATGAGGTAATGACTGACCTTGGTTACAGTAAGATAGTCAGCTTGCTTTTGCTTGAGCATTAAATCCTTCCCTTTGTACTTAGTCTCATCATTGTCCTCTCCAGATGGGGCAGTGGCTGAAGAATGGCTTTGTATAGTGCTGGAGATCTTAATCCAAGCTCTTAGCCACCACAGCTAGGACACGGGTTTTCATACTCCAAGTGTGCTATTTCTCCATGTAGGGTCTTTTGGCCAAGAGCAAGTGGGAATATTCTAAATGTTCTGGGAAATGGACCTGCCACAGTCCCATCTCCCTTATGAGAGGAAGTTGTGAGCCTGCTGGTTTACAGATAGCATCGTAGGAGTTGGTGCCTCTTGTGCCGAGCTCAGGTACCTTCTGGACACCAAGGCCTTTGCCTCCAGGCTCTCCCTACCTCCTGTGATTTTTCAGTTTTTCTGGGTCAGATATGTATAGTGGTTTGCTCAAGAGAATGCCATACTACACGTGGGGTCTTCCTCAGTGGTTACCTGCTTGGCTCTTGGGTTGTAAATGACTTTCTGGAGCCCCCAGGTTTTCGAGAACTTGGTTCTTTATGTCACTGCTACTTTCCAGCATGTGCTCCATTTTGCATGTGGGCTTTCTAGCAGGTGCTTTCCACAGGAAATGAAAGTTAACTTGCCCAGATTCCTCAAAGTCTTATTTAGCCTTTATGAGGTTTCCTGAAAGATAAGTAAACCATGTGGCCGGGCGTGGTGGCGCACACCTTTAATCCCAGCACTTGGGAGGCAGAGGCAGATGGATTTCTGAGTTTGAGGCCAGCCTGGTCTACAGAGTGAGTTCCAGGACAGCCAGGACTATACAGAGAAACCCTGTCTCGGAAAAAAAAAAACAAAAAAGGTAAACCATGTGGCTCTGTGCATGTTTCTTCACTTGGCAAAGGAATGTGTGTAGCTCAAGCTACTTTCAGAAACTACCTGTGTGGATCAATAATACTCGCCCATCCCTTCTTTGTGATGTTGGGGATTGAACTTAGGGCTTCAAACTTGCTGGATATACTGAGCCATGGTGGGTGGGGATAGGATGGAGAGGCAAGGATCTCATGTCATCCAGGCTAGCCTTAAACTTCTGATCCACTTTTTTTCCACTTTACAAGTACTGGAATTAGAAATATATCACCAAGCCTGATTTCTGATGCTTTTTGTTTTGTTTTGTTTTTCGAGACAGGGTTTCTCTGTATAACCCTGGCTGTCCTGGAACTCACTCTGTAGACCAGGCAGGCCTTGAACTCAGAAATCCGCCTGCCTCTGCCTCCCAAGTGCTGGGATTAAAGGCGTGCGCCTGCTTTCTTTTCTTTTCTTTTCTTTTCTTTTCTTTTCTTTTCTTTTCTTTTCTTTTCTTTTCTTTTTTTTCTTTTTTTTTTTAAAAAACAAGTAGACATTCTTTTTAAGATTTATTTATTTATTATATGTAAGTACACTGTAGCTGTCTTCGGACACTCCAGAAGAGGATGTCAGATCTTGTTACAGATGGTTCTGAGCCACCATGTGGTTGCTGGGATTTGANCTCCCGACCTTCGGAAGAGCAATCAGGTGCTCTTACCCACTGAGCCATCTCACCAGCCCTTTTCTTTTTTAAACAAAACAAAACAAAACAAAACCAATGTTGTGTCTATAGGCACTACTTACCACTCTCTTCTCACAAGGCTTTCTTTTCCTGATGACCCGTCACACTTAAATGACTGATCTGAACCCATTCCTGGTTTGTAGCGCCCAGAGGAAGCAGTAAGCCGTTGTGCACCTGTGCTTGCCTGCATGTCTCCAGCTTTGGTCTCTGCACTCTGAGCCAGAGAGCTCAGGTATGGTGCCTTGTTCTGTGTGTTATCAGATAAACTGCACAGCTAAACCTGAGTGTGCAGATGGCTGGAACTGTGGTCTGCCGAGGACGACAGAGAAAGGGCAAAAAGCTCTGAGCAGGACAGTGGAGACTGGTTCTCTCAGCACTTGGCCACCAG
Source organism: Mus pahari (assembly GCF_900095145.1). Taxonomy (NCBI): domain Eukaryota; kingdom Metazoa; phylum Chordata; class Mammalia; order Rodentia; family Muridae; genus Mus; species Mus pahari. The sequence goes on along the minus strand of NC_034603.1, from coordinate 87,543,409 downwards.
CTGCAACTGGTCTTCTGTGTGTGAAGATGAATGGATTAGGGGCCAACTTTTACTTTACCTTTTGTCTTCTACTTTTTTTTTTTATCGTGTATCTCGGGTCTGGGACAGATAATGTATTTGAAAACCAGATTGTCCTGATTTGTAACTTTAGCAAACTGAAATAGTGGTAGGGATTTTTAACTCTCTAGACTGTAAAAGAACAATGAACATTGGAGTTATCCTTGTGTATTCCTGATTCTGGGATTACACCTACTTACGTTACACCTGTTGCATCCTCACCCCCTTAATTTCAGGGATCCAGTATAACTGACTGGGTGACTCTCTCTGAAATTTCCATTTATACTATCTTTATCCTTAATGTTTTCTTTTTAAAAAATCATATTTGATTATAAATTAGGATATTACAAATACAAAATTTTGTTACAGTCTACCTTTGTGTTTGTGGGCACAGATATGCATGCAGAGGTCCAAGACAACTTGCAGGAGTGGATTTTGACATGTGGATTCTAAGGATCCCATTCAGGCAGGCAGTAGGTGCCTTACTGACCCGTCTCCCCAGCTCCCTTAATGTTAGGTCTTTATGGATGGTGCTTGGAAAGAGGGATACTCTTCAGGGCGTGTATGTATCTTTAGTGTGGAGAGCTGTGAGACTCTTGGGGTACCCATTACTATTGGTCTAGGCAGTGTCCTGGCATTTACAGTATGAGATGCTGGAGCACTGACTTTATCTGACCACATGCATGTTTGGTCTGCGTGTTAGCGTCAGTTTTCTTTTTTCTGTTATTTGGAGAGACAGTAGAGAGGCACATGGGAGCGCCGTGATGCACACATGGAAGTCAATTCCTCTTTTTTGTGTGGGTTGTAGATCTCAAATTCAGGCCAGTCTCCAGACTTGTGTGGCTGAGCCTTCTTTTCTTCTTTTCTTTCTTTTTGAGACATTGTCATGAAACCTAAGTTGGCTTTGAACTTGCTATGTAGTAGAGGATAACCTTGAATTTCTGATCCTCCTGCCTCCATCTCCCAAGGGCTAAGATTATAGGCATTTACCACTATGCCTGGTTTATGCTGGAGATTGAATCTGGGGCTCCATTATGCTAGACAAGAACTCTGCAACCCAGCCCTATATAGAGTCTGTGTTGTTACCCCACACCTGTACTTGCCAACCTCCTGCCTGCAAAGGAATATGTTGTTGTTCTTGACCCTCTTCACTGAGGTGCTAGAGCTGCTAGGATTTGGAACAGTGTCTGTCCTTCTACTTTTATGTCCAAGCTGAGTCTGAATGTGAGTGTTCTAACACACACACACACACACACACACACACACACACACACACCCCTCTGCGGATACCACCCTTCAGGTTACCCAGCATATTCTTGACTGTTTGCTTACTAGTGGTTGGATGATAGGAGATGTGTAATGCTTCTGATTATGTTTTTGGTAGCTTCTCTTAAAAGGTTTTTTTCTTGCAGGAGGTCCTGACAACCAGGTTCACTTTGAAGGGTACCAGGTATCCAATCAGTGCATGGCACTGGTCCGAGATGAGTGTCTTCTACCTTGTAAGGATGCCCCTGAGCTCGGCTATGCCAAAGAATCCAGCAGTGAGCAATATGTTCCTGATGTGTTTTATAAGGTAAAAATCAGAACAAAAATATTACATATATGTAGGATAATATGAATCTCTTTGACTCTTGTGATTTTGCAATAGTTTGGAGTGTGACCTCTGTGTCATCCATTGTATTTTAAAGCCCAGCTGTGGATCAAGGCATCTGTCACATTCTAGAGCTTGTTAGTTACTCGTGGTGGTCAGGTGTGTGTGTGGGTGTGTTTATAGTATTGTGGGGTATAGACAGAATAGGAACCAGACATGTTGGGTTTGAACGTGTTACATCAGATCTCACTGTGCAGCCTCCTTTTCCTTTGTAAAGATGAGCTATTTGCACAATTATTAGAATTCTGCTTGCTACACCTACCCAATTTCTTGTTGTGAGGCTTCCAAGAAAAAGAACAAATAATGGTAGGAAGGAAATATCAAATCAGACAGGCTTACAAGCATCCAGCAAAACTGAGTGAGAAGCCTGCTTGATGTGGTCACCTGGAGTTCCTGATCAGAATGCCCGGGCAGAGCCATATTTCCTTATGAGACTTCCAAGTAAAAGAACAAATAGCAACAGACAAAGATAACATTAACCCAGGTGTTTATAGCATCAGTAGAAGCCAATAGAGCTTTCTTTCCACAACTGCTGGACTTCAATCTCTTTCCCAGTGTAGGCACTTTTATATCATGGGTGAACACCAGTAATCTGGAAGTAATTGACATCCTGCCCCCCAAGGTTTTACTCTGGGGCAGTTTTGTTGGTTTCTTCTCCCTGTCACAGAGTTGGAAGCAATACATCCCTAAATATGAGAACTTTAGAAAACACTCAGAAAACATGCTTGGATCTGAAATGGGGTGGGGCAACCCCACTTCCAAAGCCAGCTCTCAGTGAGCTCAAATTTCACAGGACAGTTTACAGATAAAATGTGCAGTATAGCTTGACAAGATAAGGGTGTTATTGCTGCTCTGTTACCTACCTGCTACCCTATCACCTGTTGGGGTTTTGGTTTGGTTTGGTTTGGTTTGGTTTGGTTTTGAGTAGTTTGGCTGGCCTTTCTCTTAGGATTGGTTTTACTCCTGATTACTTTGGCTCCTGTGTCCAGTCTTAATGTTGCTAGGTGCTCTCTTGGACCACTCATGATGCCTTTCTGTGTTTGCTTGTTACATATCTCTATTTAAATTTTTTTGGAGGGGCAACAGAGTCTTAGAAGACAGTATGTCGACTGGGCTGGCCTCAAACTTACAGAGATATTACCTCTTCTGAGTGTAGGGATTAAAGGTGTATAGCAACACAGCTAGCATTATTTATGTTTTGTGTGGGGATGTTTTGCTTTTCAGTAAGTCTGTACCGCATGTGTGCAGTGCCCTTGGAGGCCAGAATAGGACCTGAGATGCCCTGGAACTAGAGTTACAGATCTGTATGAACCACCACATGTGGTTTTTGGCCCTAACCTCAGGTCCTCTGCAAAGAGTAAGAAGTATTCTTAGTCATTGAGATAGACTTTGTTTGTTTGTTTGTTTGCTTTTATTTTCTGGGTATGGTGTTGCTGCCTGTATGTATGACTGCACCACACTCATGCTTGGGTTTATGGAGGCAGTCAGAAGGACATTTAACTGAGGAGCAGTCTCTCCAGTCCTTATTTATATTCTCTCTCTCTCTCTCTCTCTCTCTCTCTCTCTCTCTCTCTCTCTCTCTCTCTCACACACACA
>NC_034603.1:87518357-87540029 GCF_900095145.1 Mus pahari | reverse complement strand
ATGTATATGTCTTCTACCTATTTAAGGATGCCCCTAAGCTTGGCTCTGCCTAGGGGCCTTCCAGAGTCAAGGAGGCAAGGCCTAAAGAGGCTTTGTAAGGTGGGCAATCACCTTAAAGAGTCTATTGTTGAGACCTGCTCCTTCTAACATAACTGCAACCATTTTTTTATTCAGTCTCCATTTTGCCCATAAGGTAAAATTAAGTTCAGATTCTCAGATTCTACTTCCCAGAAGTAATTATCCATAGCTGACATTAAAGAATGCTACTAATAAGCCAAAAAGTTATGGTTAAATCACTTATACTGTGTTATGTCAATGTTCTGAAATTTCCCTGTTTACACCCTTGTTACCTCTCAGGACCAATCAGCTTAAAGGTTAGCCGACCATACTTTGTCAGCCAGGGACACGGTGCCTCTTCACTGCTTCCCTTTGAACTTCAGAACCTCGTTTTACATGTAAAAAGCCTGCCCTGAGGACTGACTGGTGCCACAATTGGGTTTTTCCTTCTTGTGGTCTCACGCTTCCAGTATTATGGTGTGTGTTCCATAAACTATTCTTGCTTACCTGAGATTGCTGTACATATGGTTTGAGTTGAAATTCCCAAACCACCATACTCTGTAGGCTGTCAGGTGAAAACTGGGGGACTGCCTCCAGAGGCATAGGAGAAACAACGATGGACTGGCTAAGACTCACTAAAAACAAGTCAGATCTGAGACTGCTGTCCTGCCTCTGCTTGCCTGCCCTGAGACAGAAGCTCTGGAGTCTCCGATGTAATACATGAGGACAGCAGGCTGGCATGGTGTCACTCAGTGTGTAGTGTCCTGGCGACTTTCACCCCAAGCATCACGTAAACCTGCTGTGTTGTTTTTCTTTTCTTTTTTTTCTTTCTCTGTCATTTTTGGAAGATTGGGGTTTTTTGTTTGTTTTTGTTTGTTTGTTTGTTTGTGTCCCTGTCCCACCCCATCCCCCACCCCACCCCCACCCCCCCCACCCCCGTGACAGGGTTTGTCTGTGTAGCCCTGGCTGTCCTGGTACTCACTCTGTAGACAGGGCTGGCTCTGAAGAGATTCTCCTACCTCTGCCTTCCCAGTGTGGGATTAAAGGTGAGCACCACTACCACCCAGATAAACCTGGTATATTTTACTCCTATAATTCCCAAACTCAGGAGGTAGAGGAAGGAAGATCAAAAGTTCAAGGGCCACACAGAAAGGTCCTGGGAATGCACGCAGACATGCACACACACACACACACACACACACACACACACACACACACACACGAGGGAGACAGAGTCAGAAAGACAAAGAGAGGAGGAGGAAGAGGAGGAGGAGAAGCAGCAGCAACCATTGCTGCTGCTTTCACAAGGAGAGAAGGCTCAGCCATTAAAAGCACTTGCTGTTCATGCAGAGAAATAGGATTAGATTCCCAGAACCCACGTGATGCCTTATAATCACCTCTAACTCACCAGTCTCATTGGGCAAAGGAGCGTGACGTTATGCCAGCCTGATACCTGAGTTAAACCCAATGTTCCTGATGGTGGAGGACGAACTGACTCCCACAAAGTTCCCTCACATATATACACATACATACACCCAAGTGTGTCTAACTTTGCCGCTCCAGCCTGGGTGGGTGCCAGAGTCCGCTGGACACTTGCTTTCTGCTCCTGCCTCTTCTGAGAACAGAAGAGATGGGGTTTTTATCTTAGTGTCATTGCCCATTCAGCCTAGGGTTTCCTTGGGTCTACACAGGCTTTATTGTCTTAGTTCATAAGATGGTAGGAGTCGGCATCCTTTCCTCCTTTTCTCCTAGCAATGAAAATGATAATCCAAACCTATGGGAGTTGGCTCTTTGTCCATGTAACTTACGATGCACCTCTGTTTTAAGGATCTCCATGGTGTGATTCTGGGCCCGATTCTGTTTTGTGTAGGCTAGTTCTGTGCCACCTACTTCACTACTATGCTTGAACTAGTCCACTGCTGCTCCCTTGCCCTTTCCTAGGAGCAGGACTGTCTTTGGCCAGTGCGACCCATGCTCAGCTTGGAGGTCCTTCTCCTCCTGGACTTGTGCTCTGGTGTCTTCCAGAGGCTTGTAGAATGCGTCCTAGAGGACCTCTCGCCTGGTTTGTTTGTTTCTTTCTTTCTTTCTTTCTTTCTTTCTTTCTTTCTTTCTTTCTTTCTTTCTTTCTTTCTTTCTTTCAGATTTATTTATATGAGTACACTATAGCTGTCTTCAGACACTCCGGAAGAGGGCATCAGATCCCATTACAGATGGCTGTGAGCCACCATGTGGTTGCTGGGAGTTGAACTCAGGACCTCAGGAAGAGCAGTTAGTGCTCTTAACCACTGAGCCATCCCTCCAGCCCCCTCGCCTCTTATTTCAGGTTTCATTGGTGTAAAGTAACTCCATGACCAAGTCAGTTCTTATAAAGGACATTTAATTGGTCTGGGTTACAGTTTTAGAGGTTCAGTCCATTATCCTCATGGCAGGAAGCATGGCATTGCTCAGAGAGAGGTGGTTTGGAGGATCCCAGAGTTCTACATCTTGATCTGAATGCAGCAGAAGGAGTCTTTGTTCTACACTGAGCAAAGTTTAAACATAAGAGACCTTTGAACCCACCCCCACATTGACATACTTCTTCCAACAAGGCCACACCTCCTCATAGTGCACTCCTCATGGGCCAAGCATTCAAGCATGTGAATCTACGCAGGGCCATTCCTATTTAAACCACACAGTACTTACAAAGAAGCCATCCTTGTTCGTTTGTTCATTTGTTCGTTCGTTCGTTCATTCATTCAATTTATTTTTGGTTTTTCAAGACAGGGTTTCTCTGTGTAGCCTTGGCTGTCCTGGAACTCACTCACTCTGTAGACCAGGCTGGCCTTGAACTCAGAAATCTGTCTACCTCTGCCTCCCAAGTACTGGGATTAAAGGTGTGCGCCACCACTGCCCGACTGTTCATTTATTTATATGTATATGTGCATGTATGTATGTGGAAGTCAGAGGACAGTCAGTGTGTGGGAGTCAGTTCTTCTTACATCATGAGATACCCAAGAATTGAATTCATGTATCAGGCTTGCTTGCCAAGGTCCTTATCCTCTGAACTACCTGGCTGGCCTAAACAGCAACATTTTCTACCTTGTCTTTAAAATGTTGTATTGAAAATAGGTTAACTTTGCATCAGTGGTGGTGTTATCTGTGATGCAGCTCTTTGTGTGGGATGTGGTTTTATTTTTGTTTTATGTGCTGGCTAAGATCCCTGAACAATGTCAGTGACTCGCCACCTTCATCTTTCTCTCTTGTTGAGGGATGTGGTTAGAGCCAGACCTTAGAACATTGCTGGTCCCTAATTCATAGTCCTCCTGTCTTAGACTTCTGTGTGTTGACTTTATGAACATGAGGCAACAATTTCAGTCTTTGTCTTTGTCTTTTGTTTAGTTTTGTTTGAGACAGAGTCTTTCTGTGGAGCCCTGGTTTTCCTGCAACACTGTACACACCAGGCTGGCCTCAACTCACAAAAGATCCCCCTGCCTCTGCCTCCTGAGTATTGGGGTCAAAGGTGTACACCACACCCAGGCTTTGCCTTGTCTGTCTGTCTGTTTTTCTTTCTTTCTTTCTGTCTGTTTGTCTTTCTTTCTTTCTTTCTTTCTTTCTTTCTTTCTTTCTTTCTTTCTTTCTTTCTTTCTTTCTTTCAGACTTTTTTATTTTATGAATATAAGCACACTGCAGCCATCTTCAGACTCACCAGAAAAGGGCATCATATCCTATTACAGATGGTAGTTTGCCACCATGTCGTTGCTGGGAAGAGCAGTCAGTGCTCTTAACCACTGAGACATCTTTCCGACCTGTACCTTTTTTTTTTTTATTGTTTCATTTCTTTACATTCCAAATGTTGCTCCCCTTCCCTGTCGCCCCTCCAAGAGTTTCTCACCCAATCTCCTCTCCCCATTCACTTCCTGTTTAATCTTAAAGAGCATGCTGTCAGGGTTTCATCACCATGAATTTTCAAGTATCTTATCAAATAGGAAATCTTCTTTTTTTAAACAAAACAAAACCAACAAGGTCTCTTGTATAATTTTCACACTTAAGACACTAGTATTTCCTTAATCCTGTTACTCTCGTGTCTTTGTCTGGTCTGAGACCTTGCAGAAGAGCTTGTCTATTGGTTATAGCTCCATGGGGTTGAGGTGCCTGTTCATCATGTTTCAGAGACATATCAGTTGGAGCACAGAGAACTATAGAGCAAATGTTGGAGCAGTCCTGTTAGTCCTCCTGTGGACTTTATGGCTGATTTTAATATGTGCTGTATAAATGATACCAATAGCCAGGCGTGGTGGTACATGCCTTTAATCCCAGCACTTGGGAGGCAGAAGCAGGTGGATTTCTGAGTTCAAGGCCAGCCTGGTCTACAGAGTGAGTTCCAGGACAGCCAGGGCTACACAGAAAAACCGTGTCTCGAAAAACCAAAAAAAAAAAAAAAAAAAAAATGACACCAATATTTACCTAAGTCTGAACTCCATGTAAAAGTTAAAGCAGCTACATAGAGTGTTCTGGTGTCTTGTTTATAAACATCTTGGTGTTCATATCTGTATGTGTATTTTTCTTGGACTCACGAGGTGGGAGCATGGAGCCCTAGTGTGCAGTGGAATAGGTTCTGTTGTTTGTATCCTGGGCAGCAGGGCAGCAGGGAAGAGCATTGGGCAGAGACTCTTGATCCTGGCCAAGAGCAGAGAGACCTAGCTGTGCATTGCCCCGTGTGTGCTGTGAGGAAAACAGCAGAGATGTATGGCTGGCTGTATGCTGTGTGAGGAGCTGTTTTCCCTCAGCTGCCTGCTCCACACACACAGGACCTGGAACCTGGCTGAGCTTACTCATGGTGATCACAGTGTTTCTGTAGAGAAGTAGAAATTAGACGATTAAAAGATAAGAACTTTAAAAAATAGATTTACTTGAATCTGTGTGTGACCAAATCGGAATATATTTCATTAGTTGAGTGCTGATTGCTACTTCAGTTATTTCTGGTTGTTGTTACAACTGGCTGCATCTTGCAACTTCATATTAGAATTGTCCTGCATGAGATTTTTCAGTTTTGACAAATGTCAGTTTGCTCTCTAAAATTTTGTTCACAAGATTGTCTATCTTTAAAAGTGGGGAGGGGTCTACATAAAATTCTAGGCCCAGCTAGAGCCGTATAATAAGATGCAGTCTCTAAAACAGGTGGGGAGTTTGTTTTCATGGATTTTAGAATTTGTGTGTTTGTGTAATGTATGTGTGTAGAAGGGTATGTGTACAGCTATATGCGTTCCCACTCCGCCCCCCGTGTTTGGGGGCTTGAGGTCCACATTATGTCTGTCTCCTTGTCATTTTTCATTCTTTGAGACTATAGGCCTGAAACCATCAGCAAATAGTCATAACTCGACTCTTACCTTCAGGGTTGGAGGATGGTCCTTGTAAGGGCAGGCAGGCAATCAGAGCTGACTAGAAAGATGATGAGGTGAGCTAAGGCCAAGCAGAGTCCCTTCTAGGGGTACATATTTGCATCCAGAATGTCAGTCTTTTCAGTATGGTTGTTGGTGGACATGTCAGGCCACAGAAAGAGATGTGAAGGTGGTTTGGGAATATTCCTATCAGATATCGTTTAGGAGAGGAAGGTTAGCAGATTCTAGAGGTCTTAATGAGGAGGGCCAGAGCAGAGGGGTGGGACACAGGACTGGTGCCCAGTTACAAGCTGCACTGGATAGGTTGTGACAGTACAGCTGAGGGAGAGGTCTCTGTAGTAGAAGGTCTATCCTTTGGTCCACTGTGGAGTTAGGGAGCTTAGTAGATGCTGCAGATAACACCGAACTTTCCAAAGTAATTGAGAGGCATTTAAGAGACCCAATGAGGGACAAGCAGCAGCAAGCCAGCCTCCTGGCAAGCATGGGTTTTCTGGAAGAGTGTACTGGGTCTGTGAGACCAGGCAACACCATTTGCGTCTCCTGTTTTGAAGACATGGTGTTTCTGTGTAACCAGAAACTTAGGATCCTCTTGCCTCGGCCTCCTGAGTGGTAGATGTGCACTGCTGTGTCCAGCTGACAGAGTTTTGAAGCTGCTCTGGACTGGCATAGTAGCCAGTGGTCAGCTGGCAGTAAGGCTGAGTTAAGCTCAGGCAAGAGAGAAGAACGAATAATGCCAAGCTCAAATGTGTCTGCATAGGAAGTATAGATTATAGTTCCCAGATGCATGTGAGAGAAGTTGAGACTGTCAGGAAAACCAAAGGAGCATATTGGACAAATCTGCGGGCACTGCCCTCCCAGCGCTGGTTGTGAAGAGACCCAAAGGTGGTGCTCTCTGGAAGGAGTGATGCTGTGGGTGTGCTGACGAGTGGCTTGGGCTGCATCATTCCTTCACGGGGAGAAGAGAGAACACTGCTGACAGCCATGAGTTCCATTCTGAGGCTGGGTGCCATATACTCCACAGTGGAAGTTGCTGTGGAACCCACATGAGCAGTCCTCATTTATTTATTTATTTATTTATTTATTTATTTATTTATTTATTTATTATGTGTAAGTACACTGTAGCTGTCTTCAGACACTCCAGAAGAGGGCATCAGATCTTGTTACGGATGGTTATGAGCCACCATGTGGTTGCTGGGATTTGAACTCTGGACCTTCAGGAGAGCACTCGGGTGCTCTTACCCACTGAGCCATCTCACCAGCCCGAGCAGTCCTCTTATAACTAGTTCCTCATGCACACTACTACTTAAATCTTGAGATGAAATTTTCAGTTAAATGAGTCCTGTATTCTTCACGACGTTCCTCACTGTTGTACACACTGGCTCTACTATCTGCTACTTACTGGGCTAGTCAGTCACAGCAGCCTATCCTTTCTCATGCACTGGGGACAAGGACAGTGCCTGTGACAGTTGGGAGGGGCAGAGAGACCAGGACATGCAGAATCCAACCTGGCAGGTGCCTGAGAAGCACCATGTGTTGCTTCTGCTGTCTCTGGCAGGCATCCTGCAGCTGTGCTGTGACTGGAGCTCCCTGTCCCACAGCTCTTGTGCTCTGAGTGCCTCTCAGATCAGTGCTGCTAGTTACCTGTCCTACCAGTTGTTAATGGAGCAGCAGCAGCAGCAGGCTAGGGGTTCATCGATCTAACGCAGGGTGATACCAGCTGGTCAGTGAGCCACTCGCCAAGCCAAAGCCGGTGTTGGCCAGGATAACTACGGCATCAGTATCTATGTTTCAATGGCCCCGTGACACCAGTGCTTGCAGATGTGGACTGCAGTAGGCGGTAAGGCGCTGGGGACCATGATTTCTTACTTTCCCGTGTCTCGCTCGCTCAGGTGTAGATAGGTAAACTGCTGACACTTTGGCAGCTGTCAAACTTAGAATGAAGATGTCTTCCTTCCAGTGTGTTCTGCCTGACATTTGCTAAAGCCCATAAAAAGTAATTGCCTTTAAAATTGTGTTCAGGACTAGGGATTGGCTGGCGAGTGAAGGCGTGGGGGTGGGGTGTGCAGATACAAGTTACCCTGTTTTCCCCTAGGGAAAAATGGGCGCTACAACACCTTTATTTTTGTGGTGAGCAGAAAAGGTACAGTTGGGTAGTTAAGTTTGAACGAGAATAGCACAAAGAAAGGGTGGGTGTTTTTAACAAGAAAATTCCCTGGAGGGGAAGATTAAAGTGAACAGGTGCTGGAAAAATGTTTCTGCATATTAGAGCTTAATTAGATTTGAAGATGAATTCCAGATGGGCTAATTATGTGTGAGTTGTTGCAGGTTATTTCTTGTAGGGGCAAGCATGTATTTTTGGAAATGGTGATTTAATTTGATTGGGTTTGATTCCTGCCTCCTTCCCTGTCTCCATCAAGAAAGTGTCTCTTCAGAGGCCTAAGACCCCCCCTCAGTAGACCCACATCTTTGGGACTACAGTCAGACATAGCAAAACCACAGAACATGGAGACCATCCTGACTTTGTGACTTTTTTCCTTACATGCGTAGGGAAAAACCTGTGACCCTTTCCCAGATCAGTGGAAGGTCATGACGGGAAGCAGGCAGAACCTAGCAGGTATGGGAGGAGCATGGTATCTCCTTGATTGACACGAAGAAGGAACTAAACTCACACTTGTCACATAGGTGCTGCATGGATTGATACAGGTTGTGTGTGTGTGTGTGTACACTTGGGCCAGAAGAGGACAAGTCTTTGTTGAAACCTCTGACCTCTGTAGGAAACAGGACTAGTTTGGGGCCAGCTTAACTTGGGAACAGCTTGCAATGATTGTCTCAAAAGATAGCCTGAGGTCCCTAAAAGGTGTGGATATGCTAGGAGTGGTCCTATGGCATACCTTGGGAACATATGGTTGGCAAACAGTGTGGGTCTAAGGGCTTTGATAAACTTTTATGTAAGGAACTATAATTAGAAATTATCGACACATTTATATACAGCACAATGAATGATGTTAAATGATGATTTAGATAGAAAATATAATTCCTTGTGGGATCTTTTAATAAAGAGCATCAGTTCTTAGGAATTTATTTCTAGATCTCTGCTTGAACTCAGCATGTTTGACATAAATCACATCTAATTGTCATTTTATGATTAATGAACATATGTTGGCCATTTTTACCCATAATTAAACTTTATGCTTTGTGTATCTGACAAAGCAAAGCAAGTTTAGAATTTGACATACTGGTGGTGGTGGTGTGTGTGTGTGTGTGTGTGTGTGTGTGTGTGTGTGTACATGCACACTCTTTTGTACTGAGTCTTATAACGTCCAGTTGTCAGAGAGAAAGAGGCTGAGTAGGTTGTGGAAGGACCTGCAGGCTGTTTGCAGCCTTCTGTGGTCCCAAGTTATGGCAGGCTGGGAGGTGGGTGCTTCCTGTGTTCTCCCTTGAGATGTCCTCCCAAGAACAGGCAGGACAGGTGGTTCTCTAAGGTCAAGGCCATAATATAGAGTTCTAAAAAACAATGCAGGGAAATAACTTAAAAAATATGTAGCCGGGCAGTGGTGGAGCACGCCTTTAATCCCAGCACTTGGGAGGCAGAGGCAGGCAGATTTCTGAGTTCGAGGCCAGCCTGGTCTACAGAGTGAGTTCCAGGACAGCCAGGGCTACACAGAGAAACCCTGTCTCAAGGAGGGGGAGGGGGGTGTACATTTTGTTTGGAGACGGGTCTCTATATATTCCTAGACCTCACTAATGTAGTCCAAGCTGGCCTTGAACTCACAGAGATCTTCTTACCTAGTATACCAAGTGCCATGTGCCATCACACCTGGCCAAATCATAGTATTTTAAGAAAACTGGGCTTAGAGATGTGCACCTGTAATTCCAGTCCTGGCAAGACAGAGACAGGTAGCCACAAGTTCAATGCCAACATGGTCTGGTCCTCATAGTAAGTTCCCGGGATGCTGTTTTGAAGATAGATAGATAGATAGATAGATAGATAGATAGATAGATAGATAGATAGATAGATAGATAGATAGATAATAGTTTAAAAGTAGTAGAAGCTGGTGTGGAAAGCACACTGTCGCTTCACCTTCTCTCACATGCTGACTTTCATTTGCTTGTTTCAGGACATAGACAAGTTCGGCAATGAGATCACCCAGCTGGCCCGTCCCCTGCCTGTGGAGTATCTCATCATAGATGTAAGTATTCCTTTGTATTCAAACTCACTGGCAGGCTGGTACCATAGTCTCCATGAAGGTCAGAACTCCTAGATGGTAGCCACTTGAGGAAGGAAGCCAGGGAGGTTTGAGTCACATGCTGCTGCAAGGATTGTTCCTTGCAAGTCCCAAGTCCAGAAACTTTACAGTGTAAGCGACCTACGGATTAACTTTTCTCAGGCTAAAGTACAAGCAGAAGACGCCTACTTCCAGTTCCACCCTACGGCCTCTGGGAGGCAGTGAGTCCTGGGGCTGAGTCCCAAGGGTATTTGATAATCCTGTGTATCTAGTCCTGCCTGGCAGCTGCCCACCGCCCAGGAGGTACAGTTGTTGTCCTGCCTGGCACAGCAGTAGTTCTCTTGGGGGCTACTTCCTCAAGAGTCCTGGGACACCGCTGGAATTTATTGTCTGAGTAGGGAGGCCAGCGTTGCTTCTGAACAAAGCTCTAGGAAGTAAGAAGATCTGGCTCTGCCCTATCTTCTCAGACTATCACAGGAGTTTCACGGTCACAGGGCAGTGAGTACTCCAAGATGAAGCCTGTGACTTCATAGCAGCTGGAGGATCACTGCCTGCCATGGTTCTGTCCAGAGGGTTGGCTCATTGTCTACATCAGTCCAGTGCCAGAATATCTACTTAGGCTGCATTTGGACTTAGGATGGGTATATGATTCAGGCAATAAAATATTATTACATTTGGAGCAGTGTGTTCCCCTGAGCCTAGCACACAGAAGCGCTATTTCAATTGACAGTTCCTGAGAACATATTTATTACCTAGGCCATAAAGGCATCTGTTACTCTACTACCTGGGGTGTAATTAAGAGGAAATCGGATTGATGGATGAGTCGGCGTGATGTGGAATGGGTTTCTTAAGCTGCCCAAGCTTCCCCACGCCTCCCAGCAGCCCTGCGCAGCCAGAGAGCATTCTAACCTAGGGTACCCACATTCTCTGTCGCTGTGAAAAGGGGGTTTGGGAGAGCCTTAGATCAGGTGTCCAGAGAGCCCTCTTTAGCTCTATCTCTGGTGCCAGAGATAGTGTAGATCTGGACTAGGGCTGTCTGCCTCTCCCTCCCCCAAGCCCACTTTCTAGGCAGGGTCATGCTGTATAGCCCTCACTGGCCTCAAACTTGTAATCTGGCCTCTACCTCTTCAGGGCTTCAGTTAGAGATGTGAGCCACAATGTCCAGCATATCTGCTGAGTTTTTGTTGTCGTTTTTGTTTGCTTATTTGCTGTTTGGGGGGACATTGTTGTTTTGTTTTTGAGACAGGGTCTCAGCTATGTAGCCCTGGCTGGCCTCAAATTTATAGAGATCTGCCTGTTCCTGCCTCCTTAATTTTGAGATGAAAGGCATAAGTCACTTCACCCTGAATATCTGCTGCTCTGACACTGAGAATAGGATAGCTCTCTCACCACAGTTTTTGCTGAGTCATCCTCAAGCCCAGGTGGCTGTTCCTTCCCCACTATGAGAGTTCACCACCACCCCCACCCACCACCAACCCCCCCCACCCCACCCCCGCAGTCTGAGCAGGGCTGGGCACTGGGCCAACTCAGTGATCCCCTAGAGCCACCACAAGCTCTGCTGGTGCTGCTCCCGGGCCTCTTTCAAGGCTAAAGAGGGAATGCCCGCTCCTTAGGGGCTGAAGGCAGTGGATGCATGCATGACACCTGTCATTGCTGTCTGAGGCTGGCACTCCTTTAGTCGCCCCACAGCCCTCACACTGAGGCTCTCCTGCTTTGGCCTCGTGAGTGACTGCACTGCAGGTGTGAGCCACAGTAACAAATACATATATACATACATATATATATATATATATATATATATATATATATATATATATATATATATATAATATAATATAATATGATGTTCTACAGTTACCCTGCTACTCCTTCCTGTTTGTGACTTCTCAGAAGAGACCTGAGTATCCTGAGGCTCTTGCTCACAGCGTGGTTATACTCCCTGTCTAGTGTTCAAACATGGCTTGAACTGTGGTATCAGTACCATACTCAGTGCCTTGTGGAGGAGACACTCCAGTCATCTTTCTTACATGGCACAAGTCCACATACTTGGCCTTACGCCTGCAGATACTTTTCTGTGAAGGGCCATGTATCTCTGATGCATCTGATGGTTCAGCTTGTCCTTACAGAGTGCTGACATTGGCAGAGCTGAATCCAGAAATAGCCTGCTGCCTTTGCTGATGTAGAACACAGATCACAGCGACCAGAGCAACATTTTCATTCTTTTAGAACTAGTCCCCCAGGAGTCAGAATAGCTACTCTGTATCTGGAAGGGATATGACCTGATGCTGCTAATGTCACATGCAGAGGGAGGGAGGGAGGGAGGGACAGAAGTGTTAGTAACTTGCACTTGGATGCTTTTGTGGGGAAGAGGCCTTTGCCAACAGGAATACAACCTGTGTTTGTATTGATTCTTACACATTCACCAGTGACCCTGAGGCTTCTATTGATTACATGTTAGATTTAAAAAATGCCCTCTACCATTAACTAAAGCACGCTAGAGTCAAAGGAAAGATTTGCTTACCTTCCATAGAGTCTTGACTTTGTTTCACTCAGCTTGGAGGAAAAGAACTGCCCTACCTGCAAAACTGGGGGTCTCATGGAGTGGTCTCTTGGAGATTCTGGAGGTCACACATACTTCTCAGGTCCGTACTGGCTGACTCCACACTTGCCTCCAAGCTCAGTGTGGGGACTTTGGTGCCTTTAGTCTGCATCTTGCCTTTTGGTGTTCCATTCCTTTCTGCAGTACCCTGGTTTGACAGGATGAGTGGTCATATGCATCTGTAGTGTTGCAGTTAGGTGTCATGCAGCCGCTGAACAGCCAGGAGCTGCTCCCCTGTGAGCCCAGGAAGATGCAGGCATTCTTACTGTGAGCCCAGGAAGATGCAGGCATTCTTACTGTGAGCCCAGGAAGATGCAGGCATTCTTACTGTGAGCCCAGGAAGATGCAGGCATTCTTACTGTGAGCCCAGGAAGATGCAGGCATTCTTACTGGGTGGTAATCACGCATACCTTTATTCCCTGCACTTGGGAGGCAGACAGGCTGTGCATTCAAGACCAACCTGATCCTGATCTAGAGTGAGTTCCAGGACCGCCATAGCTACACAGAGAGACCCCGCTTCCAACCACACACAGACACACACACTGTGTTCTCAGGGTGTGGAGATGGTTATCTGAGGATCAAGTCTCCTTCAGCACAGCCTGTAGGCTCTGACGGGGCCAGCCTCTTGCACAGGCAGGGGTGTACACCCTGTTCTGGCACAGTGTAACAGTCTGGTTTGTTGTTGTTGTTCTTTAGATCACAACCACCTTCCCCAAGGATCCAGTTTACACTTTTTCTATTTCTCAAAATCCGTTTCCTATCGAAAACCGGGATGTGCTGGGTGAAACACAGGTAAGCTCTTTGTCTTAGAGGCAGAATTTAAAGAAATTTCTAATTTTTATCTAGCATTGGTCTAATTTTTCCAAAAAGTGCCATTTCCACACTCCCTTGATTCTTTACCGGTCCCATTAGCCCCTGTTCACTTAGATGCCCTTTTTTACTAGGCAATAGATAACTGCTTAAGTCCTCTGGAGCCCATGGGCCAGGCTAGTCAGAAATCCATCATCACTTGGCTTCTTGATCTTCCCAATACTATTTATCACTTTTGTTGTCTGCCAAGCTTTCTCTGGTTTGTATGCTAGTGTCTCATGCAGTAGTGATGCAGATGCGAGGTTCCTGTTGGTCTTCCCTACTCTGCTGTGTCTTGGGCTTGTAGGGTCCCTCGTGGCCTGGCACATGGTGTTGATGGGCTGGCTCTGTTTTCATATCTCCTATCTCAACCTTTGCACTGGCCGTACATCTAACCAGATATGATTAGCTGAGGAACAGCTGTAATACTTACTTCTGGTGTGGTTCCTCACAGCCTGTCTTTCTAGAGATGTTAGATGCTTGAGGGTGCAGGATGGTGCCAGTTACTTGGCAGATCTTTGGGATACCCTTGGTAGTCCTCTCAGATGTGTCTGGTTGTGTAAAAGCTGCCCTTATGCCGGGCAGTGGTGGCGCTCACCTTTAATCCCAGCACTTGGGAGGCAGAGGCAGGCGGATTTCTGAGTTCGAGGCCAGCCTGCTCTACAAAGTGAGTTCCAGGACAGCCAGGGCTACACAGAGAAACCCTGTCTCGAAAAAAAAAAAAAAAAAAAAAAAAAAAAAAAGCTGCCCTTACCAGGTGTGGTGGTGTATGCCTTTAAATTAAGCACGCAGGAGACAGAGGCAGACATCTCTGATTTCAAGGCCAGCCTGATACAGACAGCCAGGGTAGGTGAGGGGTGATTCCTGTCTACCCGAGCAATGCCTTGGATATGAACCCACTTACATACCCGAGTCAGTTGTGCTTAGGTCTCCCCTGGGCAGGAAAGTCACATTAGCCCCAGGCTCTCTGTACCTCTTCTGCAGTCCCTTGGTGGTTACAGAAACAGGATGGTGTATCTGCGTTGTTTACTATGTGTTTGTTTAGTAGGAGGCAGCACTCTTTCTTGATTTAATGCTAGGGATTTGTGATAAACTTTTTTTTCCCCTTCCTTTTGACTCGTTCCTTAGGACTTCCATAGTTTGGCCACCTACTTGTCCCAGAATACCTCATCCGTGTTCTTGGATACCATTTCCGACTTCCATCTCCTGCTGTTTCTGGTCACCAATGAAGTCATGCCACTGCAGGTATCAACTCTGCTGCCCTTTTCTCTCTTTCCTCAGATCCCAAGGACTGGTGTGAAGCTTGGTGTCTAGAGATAGCTACCCTATGCCCAGCATGTGGGAATGTGCAGGCCACAGCACTTCACTAGGGACCTTTGTTTACTGTTGATGGAGATACTTGACCTTTAGCCTTCATGGTGAAGGAAAGTTTGGTTATTGAAAATCACCTGAAGAGCAGAGGGGGGGAGTGAGCTATGTCCTATAGCCTGGAGCCCTGGTGTCTTAGTCAGGGCTTCTATTCCTGGACAATCATCATGACCAAGAAGCAAGTTGGGGAGGAAAGGGTTTATTTGGCTTACATTTCCATACTGCTGTTGATCACCAAAGGATTCAGGACTGGAACTCAAGCAGGTCAGAAAGCAGGAGCTAATGCAGAGGCCATGGAGGGATATTCTTTACTGGCTTGCCTCCCCTGGCTTGCTCAGTCCNCTCTCTTATAGAACCCAAGACTACCAGCCCAGAGATGGCACCACCCACAAAGGAACCTCCCCCCCTTGATCACTAATTGAGAAAATGCCTTACAGCTGGATCTCATGGAGGCATTTCCCCAACTGAAGCTCCTTTCTCTGTGATAACTCCAGCTGTGTCAAGTTGACACAAAACTAGCCAGTACACCTGGGGACCCCAGAGTTGAGACTGTCCCTGTTGCATAGCCTCAGAGCCAATGTCTCTGTAGTTTCCTGACCTTATGACCTTACTCCCTCACCCTATGAACCAGTACTGTTAATGGCCTGTGCCCAGAAGGTTTTGCCAGCTTCCAGGTTGTGCACACACCATTGCACACTTGGCATTTTCAAGATGCACCATAAGAGAGAGTGACTGTGAATGTTTTGCAGATGGTAGGTGCTCTCTGAACAGAGTAGGGCAGCAGGTCCCACCAGGAAGCCTGTGTGCAAGCCTTGGGCACTCACACTTGAGAGTCCGTCCTGTGTGCAGGGTCTGTGTGCTTGAGATCCGCAGAAATGCAGGGGTTAGGGACAAGTCATCACACCAACTCCACCCTTTCCTTAAGGGCGACTAGAGCTGCCCTTGCCAGGGTGTTTCCTTTGTTTGCTTATTATATGTGAGTACTCTGTAGCTGTCTTCAGACGCTCCAGAAGAGGGCGTCAGATCACATTACGGATGGTTGTGAGCCACCATGTGGTTGCTGGGATTCGAACTCAGGATCTCTGGAAGAGCAGTCAGTGTTCTTAACCGCTGAGCCATCTCTCCAGCCCCAGGATATTTCTATCTAGCAGCTTGTAATTGTCCTTTTATCTTGCTGGGAGTACATACGTGATAGTATAGAGACACCTAGCTAGCATGGATGACATGTTTACCGTGCAGTATGATGCTCTCTCTACATGGGAACTCTGGTTTTTCTGGTTGTGGTCAACCTTCTGGATTCAAGGTCAGCCCTGCCATCTGAATACAAGGCATCTTGTATTTTGCAGTGACAGCTTCTGAGATTCCTTTTCAATTTTCTTTGAAAGATGTTATTGATGTTAAAAGAAAAGAATAGTAAGAGTGTTTTTCCCTCAATCAGAGCAAAATGCAACCCTCCTTGTGGCTTCTTGCAGGACAGTATCAGCCTGCTGCTAGAAGCCGTGAGGACGAGAAATGAGGAGCTAGCACAGACATGGAAAAAGTCTGAACAGTGGGCCACCATTGAGCAGCTATGCAGTAAGTGTTCTCTACTCCCTTCCACCAAGGGTCATAGTCAAAACATAGGACATGAGCTCTGTTGTTTAAACACTGGACCTCTGGCCCAGGCGCCTCCTTGGGCAAAGTAACAAACATGGGTGGCTGTTTTGGCTGGACTTAACAGTTTGCAAAAGAAAATGTAGGAATATACTATCATTCTTCAAGGACATGGCAATGAAAGCATGAGATGCCCTGCGTGCTCATCAGAGTACTAAAATGAAAAACCAAAGCCAAACAAACCTGACAGTGTCGGCCCTCTGCACAACATGGGGCAGGTTGGACTTGAACTCTACATGGGAGTGGGTGTGATATTTGAACTGGGATGTAGCAGTCTCAGTGCTGAACCTTTACCAGTGTAAAGGAAGATACAAAGAAAGCTCCCAGAGTTTGTATGAGAGTGAATCTACACAGATGCTCACTACAGGGTGTGATGGTTCTAGCAGAAATACCTAGCAACAGGGAGCAGACTTCAAGTGCAAGTAGGAAGGTGTTTGCTTACTGGAGCCAGAACAGTTGATGTGCTGACAGTTTGGGCTTAAGCAGTAGGGGCTTTGAGCCACCCTGCCCTGCCATGTGGCTCTCAGGAGATGTCTTTTTTCTGTGCAGGCATGACATGTTCTCACTTTACCCTACAGGCACCGTTGGTGTGCAGCTCCCAGGCCTCCATGAGTTTGGTGCAGTCGGGGGCTCTGCACGCGCTGCTACCTCTGCCATGTGGGCCTGTCAGCACTGCACCTTCATGAACCAGCCTGGCACAGGCCACTGCGAGATGTGCAGCCTCCCCCGGACCTAGGGCTCTGGGCCTCTGCTGCGTGGGACTGGGCCAGCCCAGCCCTCTCTGAAGTCTGGAGCACCACATGTTCCCTCTAAGGCCTGAAGCCCACAGCCCTGAAACAGTGGGGCCAGCTACCCTGGTATTCCAGATATACTGAAGCGTCTCAGTGCAGATCTTGAAGACAAAGAACCCCAGCTGCTGTGCTGGGGTTGATCAGAACCGCCCAACTGGAAAGGCAGAACAGACCTGCCCAAGGCACCCCACACGCCTCATTTGGTTAATAGCTCCCCACTGTATTGGAGGGACTGAACACCTCCAGCCAATCACCTGAAATTGGGGGTGCACAGAGAGGGTGCTGCTGTCACCCAGCTATCTTCCCTTCCTCTGTTATCTTTGTTTTCTACCTTCCCACCTTCTCCCCCAGTGTTTGGATGGATGTTCCTGGCTGTCTCCCTTCCCTTGCTGTGGGGCTAGGGTGTGGCAGCCTTCGTCTGACATGCAGTCTCTTAGGTCCCTGCCCTTTACTTGCCTGAAGTCAGCAGTTATCAGTAATTCCCACCCAGGAAACTTATTTATTGTTTTTTAAAGATAAACTGCACAGCTGGGAGTGAGAGATTTAGCTCTGCTCCTTCCTCCTTCAGTGCAGCCCCTCTTGGGTGGTTTATTGGGCAGGAGGCCGCCATCATTTCTCCTCTGAAGCAAACCTCAGTGCCTGAGACTTTCCTGCCACACTGCAGACAGTGGCAGTTGGTAGCATGGGTGGTTCATCAGAGCAGTGGTAGCTCTTGCCTGGCAGTCAGCCCCTTCAAGTCTGTGGACAGCCCTGGAGTTCTGGTCCCCTCTCCTAGCACTGTACCTTTACCCAACAAGTCCCTACACTGTGGTCTTGCACAGTGTGTGGCAGTTGAAAAAGCCTAGAAAAGGTGCCCATTTGACCACTGTGAGGCAAATAGAAACAGTCCCTGAGAGTCCTATGTGGCTGTGTGTGACAGCCCTTACCCAGGTAAGAGACGGATATCGTGATGCCTCGTTGCCTTAATGAGAGCTAAGTCAGCTGTCCTTCACCCTGGGAAAGGCCATGCCAACTGTGGACTACTGGGAGCCATGTGTGTCACTTTAATAGAATGCACCCTGTTCCCTTCTGCATCTCTGGCCCTGTGGACAGAACACTTACTGCTAGGTTAGCTATCGTGTGGCAGGGCTGGCCAGCACTGTTGGATCTCACCTGGCATGAGATCTGAAGCTAAAGCCCCTGGGACTGTGGAGCCATTGGGCTTGGTTTGGTATTGACAGGGTCATCCTGGAGGGGTAGGAGTGGTAGAGAGCAAGCAATCTCTCCCACTACCTGCCAGCCGTATAGAGAGAGTGCTGAGGGCTCGTAGTGTCCCTGGCGAGGGCTTCACCTTTCTGGTTTTTTGTTTTTGTTTTTGTTTTCTGGTCCCTCTGTCTGCGACTTAGCTATGTTTCTGATGCCAATCACACTAGCACCATTACATGCTGGGCAGGTGCTGGACAGCACAGACGCTGGAGACCTGTTTGCCACTGCTTATCTCCATTCATCTTTGTCTACAAAGTTAATTATGTTCTCATGTTCTGGCATCCACGTAATTCTTGTTTTCTCTGACTTTTAGCTAAAGAAATTTTTGTGGTTTCTCTGCTTATGGTTTTGAGTTACTCTTTGTTCAGTAATGCACTTTATTTTATTGTCCAAAGAGAGTCAAGCTAAAGCTACCAGGTTGGGGTGAGCCCTACAGAAGGTTCAGACCTGGGCAGCTCAGCTGCCGCTTCCTACATGGTGGTGGCCCTGGTCCCACCTCTAATCCCCACTGTCATCAGCCCCAAAAGAGGTGCCTGTGAGCACACCCACCCAAATGAGCCCAGTGGCTCCCGTGGCCCTCTTCAGGCTCAGAGATGGGGTCTAGCCCTGGCCTTGCCCTGACTGGCCTGCTCCTGGGGCATGGGTGCTCCCGCTTCTGCTCTGCTTGGGCTCACAGGTATGCACTGGCTGGGTGTGGACCCCAGCCCTGCAGTGGAACCTAATAAAAGCACCTGAAGCGATTGTCCTGCTCCCAGTGCATTGTTCCTGTGCCCAGAACCACTGTCCACTGGTGTGGCATGGATGTGTTGCCTTGTAAGGACAGTCCTGAATGTTAGAACCTGGTGTGCAGAAGATAAACTGATGGACAATGCTTCTTCCAACCCTGGCGGTAACTCTAATGATGCAAAGAAGAATTCATCTCCCACTTGTTTCCATTCGAGGTGTCTTCAGAGCAGCCAGGGACTTGGGCTCAGATTTGTTTCAGAGGCCACTCAGAGATGATTAAAAAAAAAAAAAAAAAAAGGCCAGGTTTCACCCTTGGGTTAAAGTTGTGGTTTGGTTTTTATTTTCTTGCTTTATTTTTTTTAAAACAATTTACAGCTGGGCATAGCGGTCTGTGCCTTCATTCCCAGTACTCTGGAGGCACAGACAGGCTACAACCATAAAGCCTAAGAAATAATTTGGGGCTGAGGGTCCATTTCCAGACAGAACTTTTTGTTTTGTTTTGATAAGCATTGCTGTTCTGCAACTAACTTTGTAGACCAGCCTGGCCTTGAACTCAGATCCACCTGCCTCTGCCTCCTGAGTGCTGTGATTAAAGGTGTATACCACCACACTTATTTGTTTATTCGTGTGCTTTTGTGCACATAAACAGCCCAGTAAAAGATGTGGGAGCTCCTGGAGAGCTGTTAGGGTTGTGAGCTTCCCTATGTGGATGCTGGGAATCAAACTTGGGTCTTCTGCAAGAATAGTATGTGCTCTTACGGGCTGAGCCATCTCTCCAGCCCCAGGATGTATTTTGACATCTACACCAGAAGTATACGATGTTCTAAGTTCACATTTTGTTCCTGGTTATGACCCCACACACCTTTGTAGATTTGTCCGTTGTAATTTTCAGATGAGCATTCTTTTAAGAGTCAAAGTTGCCTGGGCTGGCTCCTGCCTCAGCCTCCCGAGTAGCAAGCTGCCACTCCAGAAGCACAGGCAGTGGTGTCTAGTTTCTGATGAGTGCTCTGCGAGAGTAGCGAGTATTTCATCTTGTACTTGGAGCCTCATTCCAGGGTAGGATTCTCAGCCTGCTCCCTCAGGGAGCCCCGTGTAGAGCTGTCATTGAAGAAAATCTGACCGGGCGTGGTGGCGCACGCCTTTAATCCCAGCACTTGGGAGGCAGAGGCAGGCGGATTTCTGAGTTCGAGGCCAGCCTGGTCTACAAAGTGAGTTCCAGGACAGCCAGGGCTATATAGAGAAACCCTGCCTCGAAAAACCAAAAGAAAAAAAGAAAATCTGGTTTCCCTTAGACCCAGCTCATTAGGGTTTTCAGCATCCTCTGCTCCAGAATCACTTGCATCCTGCCGTGTTCATGTGTGGAGCAAAGGCTCTTCTGGCTGGCTGCGCTGCACCTTTTTCCCTATCAAGGGAGTGAAAAGTGTGCTGAGCCACCCTACTCCTGCAACCTGGTGCTATATGGGTGGTGCTGTCACAAAATGGTTCGAGGGCAAGTGCTGCAGGCAACCTTGCACCAGAGCAACCTCTGCTCAACAAGTAGGTGATCTGAGGCAAGGGCCTGACACGGGCCCCAGGGAACTTGCAAGACTGCATTATTTGACCATTCTTCAGGTTTGCGCCTCCCTTTGTAAACCGTGGGTCTGCTAAGCCACCGTATCTGCACCCCAGTCCTTACGGGGCGTTCCCGCCCTCTAGCGGACCGTAGAGCTGCCGTCCCCGCCCCTGCAGCAGGCTCCGGCCACGCCTCCGCAGCGGCCGCTTTACGGCGAAGGCCGCGCCACGCCGTGGGCGGCCGTAAAGCCTGGAGGCGGCGCCGCCCCTCCGGGCTGAGCTCTGGCCCGGTGCCCGCAGGATGGCGGGCGCTTCCTCGCGCGTGCACTACCTGTCGGACTTCTGCTGCCCGCTCGGAGGCCGAGCGGCGGGGAAGCCGTTTGTGCTGCGACATGAGGCGCAGGTCTTTCTGTCCACCGGGCGCGAGTTCGTCTATGTGTATGACCAGGAGGGCGGGCTGCTGACGGTGAGAGGCGGGCGGACGGGAGGGAGGGAGGGAGGGCGGTGCCGTTCCGAGGTGAGCCGGGGCCGCGTGTGCCCTCGCCTGACCTCGCTCTCCTGGCGCCCAGGCGGTGTACCAGTTTCCCGACCAAGTATGGCACCTGCAGCTCCTGGCCATCCGCAGGGCACTCTACGTCCTGTGTGCCCGGACTGGCATCTACTGCCTGTCGTTGGACTCACTGGACAGGTGAGGGGGCGTGGCCCCGCGCGGCCGGTCGGTGCACAAGTCGGGTCCCCAGGGAGGCCTGCTTTCAGGTCCTCCGAGCCGTGCGCGGTTTGTCCCTGTAGTAGACCCTTTGACGGCCACTGACAACACGCTGGGCTAGGAGGCAGAGGACTGCGGTCTAGGCCGTCCATTCCCGCACTCGGAACCCTCCAGTACCTGTGCATATGCAGGCGTGGCAGTAGAGTGTCTGCTTCCATGAAGTTCTTAGCTGTTGAGGCTCCGGTAGTGAAGTCTTCAACCAGGAGCACCGCTGTCATTGCCCTCAGGTGCCTGACAAGACCTCTTGGAAGTGGGTCTCAGAAGGCGGTGTCTCTGGCAAGCAGAGAGTGGCAAAAGCTCGTTGACCGTTGGCTTGTGCTGGAAGAACTCACCGTGCACAGCCCAGGTGCAGCCTTGGGAATAGTTCCTACGCTGCCGAGCTGACTGCAGAGCTATGTTTCTGTCTGATCCCTGTGTCAGGCTTGTGTGTGTGTGTGTGTGTGTGTGTGTGTGTGTGTGTGTG
>NC_034603.1:87513730-87518266 GCF_900095145.1 Mus pahari | reverse complement strand
GAGAGAGAGAGAGAGAGAGAGAGAGAGAGAGAGAGAGAGAGAGAGAGAGAGACACCTGCTGAATGGCCTGTGATGTCTCCTGCCTAGCCTACTCAGAGCAAGTCAGGTTACTGCTGAGTCTACCCCACCCAATACTGACTACGGTTCCATTGTTCCTGAAGGTCTGGGAGCCAGGCCTGTGAGGACAAAGAGGAAGCGGCTCCCCCCTACCCTGTGATCCTTGTGGACCCGGATGCGTGTGTCCTCCCTGATGCTGCCCTCTGTGCCTTCGCCGTGCTGGATGATATGCTGGTCACCCTGGCACAGGGCCCCACCCAGTGGAAGATGCAGCTGTTTGAGCGTCCCTGTGCAGGGGAGGAGCCTCAGCCTGGAGACCAGGTTGGTGAGGTGGAGCTGTCCACCTGCACCCCACCAGGTGGGGTGCCAGAGAAGCCTGCAGCCCCCCGCTTCCTGCCCGTGCTGTGCTGCGTGTTCCCACCAGACTCCAGGGCACCTCATGGTCACCCCCAGGGCTGTGGGTGCTTCACGCTGGAGGAGGCTCTCTTTGGTTTACTCTTTGGAGTCGATGCCACCCTCCTGCAGTCCCCTGTGATCCTCTGCGGTCTCCCTGATGGCCAGCTTTGTTGTGTGGTCCTGAAGGCCTTGGTTACTTCTGGGTTAGCCCCTGGTGACCCAAAGGTCCTGGTCAAGATCCTCCACCACCTAGAGGAGCCTGTGATCTTCATTGGGGCTTTGAGGGCAGAGCCACACGAGGAGGAAGCAGCAAGAGAGTTGCTGCCTGGCCAGCATGTGCACTCTGACTGCCTAGTGGCCCTTGGTCACCAGGGCCGGACACTGGCCATCAAGGCCAGCTGGAGCGAGTCAGGGAATCTGGTGCCGGAGCTACGTGAGTATTGCCTCCCAGGGCCTGTGCTCTGTGCCGCCTGTGGCGGGGATGGCCACATGTACCACAGCACTCCCTCAGACCTCTGTGTGGTAGACTTGACTCGGAGAGACAGTCCTTGGAACCCTGAGAAGCCAGATGGGGCCGTGGGAGGTCTGCCCTCCGTCCTGTGCCCAGCCAGCTTGAACATCTGCAGCGCCCTCGCTCTGTGTGTGACAGCAAGGGCACCTACAGGTATGAGCTGCCATTCGTCATCACAGAGGCGTGGGGCAGGCTCCTCCCCAACAGTCTCTTCCCTCTGTTGCCCTCCCTCCTTGCCTTTTTGTTTGGTGAGACTTTTGCTAAGCCGGCAGGTGTGGGCCTTCCTCATCAGGTTCATCACAGACCAGAAGTTCACTCGCTCCTGTCTCGGGGTCAAGGACCTCTGTATGTGTGTCCTCCCTGGAACAGGGCTGTGGCCCCTCAGTTGGCAGGCGCCACAAGCATACGGCTTGTGGGGTTGGTTTAAGAGCATCTCCCATAGCAGCTCTCAAATCGGGTCAGGCCAAACCCTCACATGTCCTCTGAGAGCTCAAGGAACCTGCTTTAGCTGCTGTGTGGCCTGTTTATGAGCCATTCAGAGGGTGTCTCAGAGCTCTCTAAGGAAGCCTTAGCTGGGTTTGCCTGACTCTGACATGAGAGGAAGACATCTCTCCCTTCCCCCAGTGTCTTCCCATTAAGATCAGCTAAGAGTATATTAAAACCTGCTCCAGAAAACATTTTTTTAAAGATTTATGTATTTATTATATGTAAGTACACTGTAGCTGTCTTCAAACACTCCAGAAGAGGGCGTCAGATCTTGTTAAGGATGGTTGTGAGCCACCATGTGGTTGCTGGGATTTGAATTCTGGACCTTCGGAAGAGCAGTCGGGTGCTCTTACCCACTGAGCCATCTCACCAGCCCCTCCAGAAAACATTTAACAGGAGAAAAAAATGCTTAGAAGGAAAGACCCAAACCACTTCAGATGAGGGTATAGCTAGGGTACCTATGAACTGACTTCCAGCTACTAAACTGCCCACTTTGAGGTCCATGTTAAGAGCTGTGTTGGGAATGGGGAAGCAAGCAGACCCTTGGCAGGGACAGGGCAGGAGACATAGTAGACATGTTAAAGACTGAGGCGAGCAGAGCTCAGCTTCCAGGGCACTTTTCTTTGGAAGGTTCAGCAGCCTTGCTCTGTGTGGCCTGTTGAAGGCTGTGACACATTTGAATAATTGGGCACCATACAGTGTCCTCCTTTGGCTCCTCTTTGTCCTATCTGTGTGGACCAGTTGCCACCATGGCATCACATCTGTGGAACATCATCTCGTGTAGGCACTTGAAAATGTGTATAGAGATCAGTGGTCCCCATCCCTGTCCAGACCCCTGGTGCGGGCTCCCAGATGTCCCGCCTGGGTCTTCTGCCCACCCTTTTTCTGGAGCACAGAGTGAACAGCACTGAGTGTCTGGCAGCTGCTCCAGATTTATGACCTGACCGGCCCCGCACGTGTCCGTCATCAGGTAGCACCGAGCTCCTGGCCCTGTCTTCTAAAGGACGCCTGATCTCCTGCGGTCTGGACTTGAACTCTGAGGCGCCTGTGCCTGCCAAAATGGCCATGGCAAATGCAGGACAGAAAATTAAGGAGCTGCTCTTGGACATCGGTGATGTCTCCGAGAGGTGAGCTACAGTCTCCAGCACAGTAGAGCTTGCGCCTTGTCCTTAAAGGTTAGCGTTCTTTGTAGGGAGGTTGCGGTTAACACCCATCTGTGCGCTGTCTCTGCCTCTGCCTCCATCAGGGGCAAAAAAATCCACCCACAGATCCTCAAAAGACAAGAGTCCCCTCTCTTCCCTCTGACAGGACTCAGGAATCTTGTAACACCAATCCCTTGCCTGCTTCTGTGGACCTTCCTCAGAGGCCAGTGGGACCCTGCTCTCAGCAGAGATTCCAGCACCAGACCCAGGGAGCACTTCTTTCCCCAGCCTGTCCCCCCCAGCCACCTTCAGTGCTAGTCCCTCTTGTTCCTCCTGACCTTGGGTTTTATGGCCTTGTGACTTGAGGACATTCCCACAAGGCCTAACACCTACTGTCACTGTGGAGCGTTGCAAAAGGAAAAGAGGCCCGATTGGGACATGTGAGGCGACCTACGGGGCTAGTCCATCCCTAGGAGTCATGGGCTAGTTCAGCACCTCCATCCAGCCCTGCCTTGTATAGCCAAGAGTGAGGATCGGGTCAGAGGATTTCACAGTCGGGACAGGCAGAGAAAAATGTCCTCTTTCGGCCTGGGAGCTGCTTGCGTCCTCAGAGAGCTGGAACCATAATCTGGTCCCCTCCCCCCCAGGGAATCTGCAGCCATGGCTCCCTCCCTCGGCTGTGATCTCCTTCTCCTGGGTGCCATGACTGTCCTTTACAGGGTGTCCTTTCTGAAGAAAGCTGTTGACCAACGCAACAAGGCCATCACAAGTCTCAACGAGGCCATGAACGTGAGCTGCGCCCTGCTGTCCCACCCGGAGGGCGATCGGCCCATCGCGTGCACCATCACCACCTCCTGGAGCCGCCTGGAGCTGCGAGACATGCTGATGGCCACCTGCACACTGGAGAACAGTAGCAGCTTCAGCCTGGACCAGGGCTGGACCTTGTGTATTCAGGTGCTGACCAGTTCCTCTGCCTTAGACCTGGATGGGACCGGGTCGGCTTTCACCTACACCATTCCAGTGGACAGACTGGGCCCGGGCAGCCGGCGGGAAGTGACGTTGCCCCTGGGCCCTAGTGAGAGTGGTGTGCTCGACCTGCCCGTGACCATGTCCTGCTGGCTCTTCTACAGCCTCAGGGAGGTGGTGGGTGCGGCCCTGGCCCCCTCAGACCCTCTAGAGGCCCCCTACCTGGAGCAGCTCCCTCTCAGCCTTCCTAAGCAAGAGGGCGTCTGCCTGCCCCTGTGCAAGCGCACAGTGGACATGCTGCAGTGCCTGCGCTTCGCCGGTGCGGCCGCGCACCCTGCACAGGCCCCCTGTGTGCCTGGCCCTGCCTGTGAGCCTGTGGAAACTTTCCTGAAGACCTGCCAAGCCCCTGGCAGCGAGCCTACTGGTGCTGCCTCCCTACGGGCCAAGTACCTGCCTCCATCCACAGCCTCCATCAGGGTGTCTGCGGGCCTTCTCAGAGCTGCCCTGGAAGACGGTCACTCAGGTTGGTGGCACGGCCGGCCTCCCTTTGGCTTCAGGGCCCTACAGCCTGTAGAAGTCGGGGCTCCCTTTCTCTTCCCTTGGCTTCTGTGAGTCCCACTGCACCCAGACCACTGTTGGATCTTGTGTTGGGTTGCCCTGTCTCCGTCCTTTGTGAGGTGGCACGACCTAAGCAGAGGTAGATGTCACCAGAGAGCAGCTCAGTGAGTTCCCACACACAGTGCGCCTTGTTCTCCAGACCAAAAGCTGGTCTGTCTGAGTTCTGTTACAGCACTGGGCCTGGCTTTTGCTCTCCCTGTATGAAGTCAATTATACTGTTTGGGACTGCATCTGTGGCAGAAGTGTCCTGGTCCTCAGTACCTCTGTCCTGCTCCCAAAGGATGTTGGGTTGCGTATCTGGTTTCAGTCTGTCCTGGAGAGAGCTGCAACAATCTTGCTCAGCAATTCTTTTTTTCTTTT